>NC_084553.2:53030950-53125950 GCF_033978685.3 Nerophis lumbriciformis | reverse complement strand
ATACCACATATCATCTGATTTACCACACTAGAAAATTCTACATTTAATTACAGTGGGTAAGGTTATAAATTTGCCTAATTCCTGTGAGAATCCTGCGTGTGACTGCAGCATTAAGGAGGGGGACTATCCAGCACTAGCTGCAGTGTGCTCAAACAACCACTAAGTACCATCTGTGAGTAGATAATACTGTATCATGTCTTTCTCTTTCAGACTTATCAGGTCAGTCGTGCAATCTTCACACATTTTAAGTGAAGAATGAGGCAAAAAACTAACCTAACTGTAGATAAGCTTTGTAAAAATGTATTATTGTTTACTTTTTCTTTTTCTTATGAACGATTGTCAGTTTTATAAGCTTTTGTCAAAGTATCTCATCAGGACTCGTAATCGGATCAGGATCGGGATCGGAGGCCACACATGTTGATCGGGACATCCCTAATTTTGAGTGTTTTTAGTAGTTTTTATCTAAAATATGGAAAATAGAGATGCATGCTTTTTTCATTGGACAGTATCAATAAGCACATATTTATTTTTATAGGATTCAAAACAAATGTATGTTTGAATAATTTGTGAGTTCAAATGATTTTTTGTATAGGATGGATATAATTAAGCTTGGAAAGGCTTAAAGATGTTGATTTAATCATATTTGGCATTTTAATTTTTTTAAACTATTTGATTAGTACGATTTCCGCTCCAAGTAGACAATATGGTGGAAATATAAACTTCAGCACATTCTACAGGATCCTATTGACAGGCTCTCAACTGATCTCAATCTTCATGCTTTTTTGCCACTTTTAGTGACGTTATGCCATATATTTAATTATTTTTTGTTTAAAACTTTTTGTGCAAGTAAATTTTTGAGCACATTATTAAGCTGCAGGATGATAATGGTAACTGCATGCATGACGTTAATGAAAAGTTAATTGAAATGAAGTATCAACATTTTATTGAAATGACCACAAAATGTGATATTTGATATTCGACCTATACGTATATTATATTGAATAACAATTCCAAAAGTAAGGTTAAAATGTAAAACTGTACATATATTAACAATCCTTTTTGACTGCTGTCCACAACTCGATACCAGTACTCAACAGTACCAATGTTAAGTTTGTATTTGTTCAAATGGGATGATCAATGTTAATTGTTTAAACATTTATTTTTTTTAAATTAATTACAAAAAATGTATACGTTTAAATTATTTTATGTTAACACTGTCCAGTTATCTTATCTCACACTTCTCTGTCTCGTTTGCAAGTACTGTACTGTCGTAAAGTAGGCTTTGCATGCTGTTGCAATTCCTCGATGCTAGATGGCAGTATTGTATAGAAAAGGAGTAGTCTTTGCCATTAAGTTGTGCCAGAATTTTCATTGTTGAGTCCTACAAAGTGTTTAAACTGTAAGTATTGCATTTATTACACACCAGCTGTTTGATTGTAACATACATGCCATTTTAAATACCAAATTTGGAGATGTTGAAATCTCCATGTAAAATCGGAAATGCTAATTTTTAGCATGAGTATAGCCTAATCCAATGTAATTTAGCATCGAGCGAAGGCATGTTGAAAAGTGGAGCATCGCTGTGCTTCTTTCTTTTTTGACATGGGAACTTGTAACATTATCTAGAGGCAGACGCTCTGAGTGCATTACTGCTTGTTTCCGAAATATGGCACCGTTAAAATAAATTAAAATATTAATTTATTTCAATCATTTTCCCCATTAGTTTCATTTTAATGCCTAAACAACAATTACTGTGCAATCTACTGATAAAAGTTTCAATCAATCAATACTTTAAATCCAAATGTGCCTTAGTTAGGACCGTATTTAGCTAAGAAATCCAGAAAACTTCTTGATTTTAAACCCTGAGTCTCATGGCTCTACAGGATTTATTATGGCCATACCTCCACTGTTAAATAGCCGGCATTGATTTATTCAACTACTGTAATACAACACAATAAAACACCAGACGGAGTGAATACCTTTTATACCGTTTATATTTCAAAGTTTGGCACTTTTCACTCGAGCCGAAGCGCTTGATGATTCAGTGGCTGAAATGTGAGCGTGTGTGCATCATAACCTCGGGGTTGGTGGGGGCGTCTGTGATTGACAGGCGAGAGCAGCGAAGGCGGCGCAGGCGAGAAGCCGAGCTGGAGGATCGGGCTGAAGGTAGCCTGGGACATCCACACACCTGGCCTGACGCTGCCCCTGGAGTCTGGAGACTGCTATTATATGAGAGGTACTAAATCGCAAGAACATACATATGCACCAAACTCATTTACGAGGCTGAAACCTTTTTTTGTTTTGCTTTTTGCGGGGGCTTTTCTCGGTGCTCAGTCCCTAATGACCCATGCTAGCAGACCCCCGGCCATGTAATTCACTGGCTTTTGTTCTAAACATCACTGCTGCTGAAAGCGAAAGCCAAGGTGGTGAATGTGTGCGGGAGCGACTCCTCGGCCTGTTAAGGTTCCATGAAATTGAGTGCATTAGCCAGCTTATAGGGAAATGGTATTTGCTCAAGCCAGACAGGCAGAGTGAAGGTTTCAGGGGTGTAAATCAAACTTGAATGTTTAGGTCGCAGTAGGTAAAGGTCACACTGATATAGCGTGCAGTAAAAACACTGACGTTGATGATTATGTGGTCAATGTAAGTAATACCAAGTTGTCATTTTCAGCCACAGTCTCTTTTCTTGAGTGTTTAGTAGGATATTGCACAGACAATTGAGAGCTGTCGTTCATTTTGCTGTTGCAGTGGACTATCACAGGGGTTTAGGAGGGAACATGAAAAAAGAGAGTGAATAAAATGACAACGCAACAACTGCAAGAACACTATTGGATAGAACAAGGATGTCCATAGTAGGGATGATGTTTGATAAGAAATTATCGAGTTCGAGCCCATTATCGAATCCTCTTATCGAACCGATTCCTTATCGATTCTCTTATCGTATCCAGATAGGTTGTTGTATATGGAAGAAAAAAAAAACACTATTGGATTTAACAAAAGCTCACTTTTATTTTATTAGAAAAAAATAAAATAAATAAATAAATAAATATTGACTGTTGTTAGCCAAAGTATATTAAAAGGGATTTTTCAGAAAAACAAATATATACAGTAACACAAAAACAACCTGTCTCTGTGATCACTATAGGTCAGGGGTCGGCAACCTGCGGCTCCGGAGCCGCATGCGGCTCTTTGATCACTCTGATGCGGCTCAGCAGCTTACTTGCTGAACCCCCCAATTGTCCCGTGAGACTTCCGGATTTCAGTGCCTCTCGCAGAAAACTCCCGGGATTAATATTCACCGATTTTCACCCTTAAAGCTATATTAAGGGCGTGCCGTGATGGTACAACATTTGGCGCCCTCTACAATCTGTATTGACAGCGTGCCAGCCCAACACTTGTTATACAATATACATCTTCTGCTTGCACACGTAAGAGACAGCAAGGCATACTTGGTCAACAGCCACACAGGTTACACTGACGGTGATCATATAAAACAACTTTAACACTCTTACGAAAATGCGCCACATTTTGAACCAAATCCAAACAAGAATGACAAACACATTTCGGGAGAACATCTGCACCTTAACACAACATAAACACAACAGAACAAACACCCAGAATCCCATGCAGCCCTGACTCTTCCGGGCTACATTATACACCCCTGCTACCACCAACCCCCCCCCCCCTCTGTGCATCGGTTGAGGTGGGCGGGGTTTGGTAGCCGGGGTGTATAATGTATCCCAGAAGAGTTAGGGCTGCATGGGATTCTGGGTATTTGTCCTGTTGTGTTTATGTTGTGTTACGGTGCAGATGTTCTCCCAAAATGTGTTTGTCATTCTTGTTTGGTGTGGGTTCACAGTGTGGCGCATTATTAGTAAGAGTGTGAAAGTTTTTTTTATACCGCCACCGTCAGTGTAACCTGTGTGGTTGTTGAGCAAGTATGCCTTGCTGTCACCTACGTGAGCAAGCGGAAGCACCATACAACATGTGGCTGATCAGGCACGCTGGTTGTAGTGGGCGCTATATGCTGTACCATCACGGCACGCATGACGCTGACAAGCGCTATTCATTCAAAACCTGCGTGCCGCACCAGCTTAAAAATTCCATATAAAGGTGTGGGCAGCGTGTCTGAGACCCCTGGTTTATACATAGCACAAAGCAAAAAAATTTTTTTATATACGGTGTTATTTCATTTAAAATTTCAAAAATGTTTGCGGCTCCCATTGTTTTTTATAATTTGTGAAACTGGTCAAAATGGCTCTTTGACTGGTAAAGGTTGCCGACCCCTGCTATAGGTGTGTAAATATTAATATAGTGTTAAATAAAATCAGTCCCTTGGGCACGAAACTGAAAATAATACAGCTCTCCAAAATGTGCACTTCTGCTGCTATTGGAACATCCTTCTGGGGTCCATCAGTGTGGCCTCCTCCAGGAATGACTCCACGACATCTTTCTCTAACCTTCAGGTTATGTACGGCCTGAACATGTTAGATCATGCTTGTTGTACTCCCCCCCCCCCCCCCCCCCCCTTACATGAGAGCGAAGCCTGGCAATAATCGCAGATAGCTGTTTCCTTGTCGTATTTCTTTGTAAAATGAAGCCTTGCCTTGAGGCGTTTTTTCCGGTCCATTGTTGTTGCTGCTTCTGTATCTGCCACCTAATGACTGAGCTACGTCATTTCCTGGGACGTGCCACAGGGCATTTCCTGTGGGACTGGATTCGTTCCCAGGGATTCAAATAAAGAACCAACTATTTTTCTTTACTATAGTCGCCTCGATAACGGGAACCGGTTCTCAAAAAGGGATTCGAGTCCATGGAATCGGTTCTTTTCTTATCGAACAACCGGGAGAACCGGTTTTGAACATCATCCCTAGTCCATAGTAGGCCCCATTGGCCAAATTGGTACCGCCAAGTTGTTTTTGGTGGCTTACCAAATTTAACACATATTCATATATTCACATATTTTAAACTAACTGGGTGTGACCCGATCTGATGTTGATATCGGATGTTAGATATCAGCAAAAAAAAAAATCATTTGAAAAAGGGTTGGGAAGGCTACAAGTTACTCTCGATTAAATGTAGCCAAGCTACAGGGGAAGCTATCGCCGAAGAATTGTAGCAAGCTACACGGCAAAAGTAGCTTGCTACATCAAAGCTACATTTTTTTATTTATTTTTTATTTTTTTATTTAGTTTTTTTGTCATTAAAGCTACATTTAACAGCATTTACATCTAAGGGTCCACATGCATAATATCAATGGTAATGTGACCGAGAGTGTACAAATGGACCATTACTATTAACTAGCCGTCATTTTGCTGGGGACAACCTACAACTACCTCTAGGGGTCCCCGCACCACACTAAGTATTTTAGTCTGCTTTTTCTTTGGCCAACCCTTATAATGTTATTAATTTTCTCTACTTACAGTAAAAAAAAAAACAGCATCTATCTATATCTTGACAAGAAAAAAGAACACTGACTTGTGTGTTGTTTGGGAACAGTTGGTAATGGTTATGTGCAGTAAAACTTTTCATGAACTCAACTCACTTTAATGTGTGTTCCTGAATTTGTGTTGGATGTCTTCGATGAAGAGAGCAGTTATGATTGTTGTTGACATAGTTAACAGTTAAAAACTAGGGTTTTTTTCTCTAAACGCATACATTTGTCTAAATATGGCCAAGGACACGCATTGTGGGTTTCCTGCACAGCATCTTCATCACTGAAGGAAAAATCTAATCAGCGGTAGAGAATCCCTCTGCTTTTTCAAGTATGTTTCTTTTTTTGAGTTGTCAGCTTGAAGCGTCCCTCTGTCTCCGACTCCCTTGTTGTCATGTGACATGATTGCCTGACTGTTAAGATTTTTCTTACTAGTTTCGATGACCCACCTTACCTTGCCTCTGATTGGCCAGTCTTCATCTTAGCCGATTGTGACTCATCATACGAACACCAACCAATCACCATGGATTTTCTCCATATGTGTGGATGTTCTCATTCATCCATGTCATTGTATTTTCTCAATATTTTTTGGCCTGGATTCAAAGTCCATTTTCTCTCTCAGCTGCAAGCTACATAGCTACACGGGTCTAAAAGTAACTAAGTTATAGGATAAGCTACTCTATAAAAAAAAGTAGCCAAGCTACTGGAAAATGTAGTTAAGCTACGTAGCTTAGCTACATGTAGCTTGTTACTGCCCGTCACTGTCAGTTTGCATCTAAACCTTCCGATACAGGCAGTCCTGCATTGCGTTTACTTGTGTAAAGCTGGACAGCAAGTTAACGTCTAAATGTCCTTAAATGAGCGCACAAGTTTGATCTTTTTTTGTATTTTAGTGAAGTCATTTACAAAAGGTAAACATGGTAGGCTATAGGCTACTAGGAGTTAGCAGCTACATAACGGCTAGCGCATAACCGCGCGCAAGCTAGACATACGTAACAAGTGTCCTTAACTGAACAATATTGCAGAATGTGTCAATATTGACAATATCAAGTAAGTAGAGTTGCATATTTCTTACAGATACAAAGTTTCCAGAGCAAGAGCCTAGAGAGCTGACATGAGCCATATTAGAAAGTATCCAGTAACAAATGTGTCTGCATCTTTCAACTGCATAATGATCTGAACTTCATGAACTTGATTGGCCACTAGGTTGGGTCAATACATTTTGCTTACTTTTTAATGCGTTTTTTTAGTCCGTCTGCAAGATGTTCATTTGGAGAGGCATTCCCAGATTGCAATTGAAACCATTGCCCACCCTCTTTAAAAGCATCATACTTTATCTTTTGAAAATGTGCAGTGTTTAAATATATGTCTTAAAGTCAACACCACAATGTTTTTCCTGTCACGGTCAAAAACAAACCTAATAAATATTATATACACAACATTAGGTACTAGGGCTGTGAATCTTCGGGCACCACACGATTCCATTCAATTCTTGGGGGAAACGATTCATTTCAGAATCGATTCTGAATTCAAAAACAATACTTTTTTTTTTAAACATTGGTGCCAGTTCTAAGATTACCTGCATTCCTCCATAAAATAAACAGCTAAAAAAAACAACTATAGTACTAAAAAGAAAACTGATTTTGTGTGAAAAAATCTACCCAAACATTTAATTACCGGTAAGTCAAATACAAATAATGCAAGAGAAGTATCCAACACTTCTCTTTTCTAAAGTAAATCTGTACAGCAGATGTGATCATGTACATCAGCAATATGATTTACCTGAATGGTTGGACGGGACACATTTTTAAATCGTTGTTAAAAAGATTTTTTTTAATAGATTAAGAGTCGTTATAAACAGTGTTGGGACTAACGCGTTACAAAGTAACGCGTTACTGTAACGCCGTTAGTTTCGGCGGTAACTAGTAATCTAACGCGTTATTTTTTTATATTTAGTAACTCAGTTACCGTTACTACATGATGCGTTACTGCGTTATTTTACGTTACTTTTTATGTAGTATAAAGTGTGTTTTATCGGAGCGCTGCTCTGTCATCGTTCTGATTCTTCTTGTGTCACAAGCCGGAGAAGAGAGAGAGACATGCGCTCTGTGTGGGTGTGTCTGAGTGTGAGTGTGGGGAGCGAGGGGGGGGGGGGGGGGGGCGTGTCTGATCATGGCGGAGCCAAAAGTCGAGTTTGCTAACATGGAGATATTTTCACTACTTTTCTTTTGTCGAGCACAAAGAAAATAACATTTTAGTTAAATGTAAATTGTGCTTTGGATCAAAGATGCCATCTACTGCCCAAAACAGCAATTCAAATCTGCTGAAACAAGCTACATAGCAACATGCTTCGACGAAGCTAGTAAAGAGAGACAGAGACTCTGATGCCATTTCACCTCCACCACCACCACCATTCACCGCTGAAGGTACACACTCTGTCAATCAATGTTCCCTCTAATTGTTCATGTGTGAGCAAATGCAAAAAGTCCCTAAGCATTGAGTGGAGTCCATGTGAGCAACTTTAGACGTGCACACTGTGGCTACACCAGCAGCACACCTGTCCCAAACCTCACTAAATAACAACTTACATCTCCATCCATCCATCCATTTTCTACCGCTTGTCCCTTTCGGGGTCGCTGGAGCCTATCTCAGCTGCATTCGGGCGGAAGGGAGGGTACACCCTGGACAAGTCGCCACCTCATCACAGGGCCAACACAGATAGACAGACAACATTCTCTTATTATTATAATCAAATGACAGCAGTCATTTCCATTTCTAATATAAGTGTTTAGGCCCACTTATAATGACAATAACAAAAAATATTGTTTTTCATGAACTGTGTACTTGTATTGTTTGTCTGGGTGGAGGTCCTGCTTTGGAAATAATTTGTACCCCTTTCAGACATTGCATTTAGTTCCCATTAAAACATTCACATGTTGCACAATGAGATGTAAGCAGGGGATCATGTGTACATTCCTGCAACTTCCTGTTTGTAAAAAATATATTTTTATTAGTATTTATTTAATATACTAACAGCATTTAATGATTAATATTTATAAATTAAGATTCCTAATAAATGACACTAGAATAAGCACACATTTGATTGGTAAATCATAGTGTAACGACCTGGAATGACACTTTATGTGTGGTGTTGGAGTTGTCCGACTTTTTGTGTGGCTGTAAACGCATCACTGGCTAAGTGCCATATGTGCAAGTGTTGGCGCACGTGAGAGAGCGAGCGGCTGCTGTTGATATAACAAAGTTGCTTTTGGTCTGGTTTGTACTGCAGAAAATGACCAGTTTTGCTAGATATCATTTTTTTTACTAATGTTTTGGTGATGTGTTTATGGCCGACAGTAAAGAGTTTTGCTCAGTAAAGTGATGGATGGAATGCATGTCCTCAAAGCGTCTCGACAGACGTTACAATATTTGAACAATGATGACGAAAACGGTTTTTTCGTGTCCGTGTCGTGTCGAAAATTGTTATGCGCTTATTTTTTTATTTGATTTTGTGCATGGCATAGATTTGCCGTGCGCAGAGGACGCTTGAGCAGTGCGCAATTGCACATGCGCACTCCTGAGAGGGAACGTTGCTGTCAATTCTCTTATATACTCTTTCATTCTAGACTTCTAGAGTGTTTGATTATCACATCACTCTAAATGTATAGACTATAAAGTTCACAAACATAAAGAGGGATCCTAGTGGGCCAGGCCAATCTTTCCTTATCTCTAAACTAAAACTGGGGAAATGTGTAGAGTGTTCTGGGCTTCAGACATGATTTTGTATCAGAATTGCTTGAGGAAGAAAATGCCTGGTTAGACTTTGTGTATGTAGTGTGTGCCTTTCTTGCTTTACAGCTATGCTGTTATTATGCTGTTTGTTACTTATGTATGTTATGTTGCAGCTATTTAAAATAGTTTTGTCAATTTGTTCTGGTGAGAAACAAATTGGCCTTTGTAACATATCTTTGTCTTTGTGTGTTGTATGTAGACCACATGGCTTAGCAGAGTTGAGTGATGCAAATGCATGTCAAGTTGATCAACAGATTGTATTATTCTCCAGTGCAATAACAGTACTGAAATGAAGGCTAAAAGGGCATTAATTGGAGCTTTAAAAAAAAAAGAAAAAAGAAGTAACTAAATAGTTACTTTTCACAGTAACGCATTACTTTTTGGTGTAAGTAACTGAGTTAGTAACTGAGTTACTTTTGAAATGAAGTAACTAGTAACTGTAACTAGTTACTGCTTTTCAGTAACTAACCCAACACTGGTTATAAATAAGAATCGCAATAAATCCGATATTAATTTTTTGATTTAATTTTTTTTTATTTTTGAACACTCTCCAATCGATTTTGACTGTGCATTAAAAACAGTTGCTTTTATGTCACTGCATGTCGCACGTCGGTGTTATGCACATGCGGAGATTAGATGAAAATAATACAAATGTCCAAATAAGAACTTCTACCTTGCTATGACGTCACAACGTAGCTAGACTGTACAACCCCGTAAACAGAGGCATCCAAAACGCTGTGCAAGCTCACCACAAAACGCATGATTTGACGTGTTGACATTGTTTAACACCATTGTGCCAACATTTCTTAGTCAGAAAAGACAAAAGTCATCATAGGTCCACCCTTTAAAGATATTCAAGATTCAAGATGATTTGTTGTCAATTCTTAACATGCACAAGACACATAAGAACTGAAAAGTATATTTTCGGCACAGTCCCACTAAGAGCAGACATACGTTGCAGGGAGACAAGACAAGACCGCCGACGGCGCAGCCATTTTTACGGCGCTCCTTAAAAAAAAAAGGTGAAAAAGGTGATATTGGGAAAGGGGGGAGAGTAAAAAAAATATCAGTCAAAGGCTGGATCCGCAAGAGGGGGTCCAGACTGAGTCCAAAGGAAAAAAACTAATTTGCAATGCAAACATAAACACGTTACATTTAGTCACAACAAACTTGCAACAGAGGGAGGGGGAGTTGGCACAAACAAGCGGTGGTGAAGGTGGTGGTTGGGGAAGGGGCGGGTGCGTGCGTGTATGCCCAATCAACTTGGGTGTGATGTTGAAGTGTTTTTGTGGACTGGGGCCGATCTCAAAGTTCGACACTAGGACTGTCAAAGTTAACGCGACTAAAAACAAATGAACAAAAGTTTTTTTTAGCGACACTATTTTTGTTTATTTTTTTCATGCGAATAACGTGCAAACAGTGTGACCCTCAGTAAATACCGTAGCGCTGTTGGATCACAGGAACGAATAAAGAGCCGAAATGGACACAAAGAAAGGTACTTTATATGACAAGTTTAAAGCTTGGAAGCCTTGGCAGGTCGCTCTGCCCACAAGACCAAAGTGACAGTATTTCCATCCACTGTCGCTGAGAGCTATCACCCGAGTTCCTAGCTGCTAGCAGTACTGCTAAGTCTGCGCATTACAAACAACTTGCAAAGTTTGAGTCGGGGGTTGTGTGTTTTTGGGGGCTTAGATTTTTGAATATGTGGTTACTTATTTGGGCTTGCTTTTCCGTCCCCACAATAAATTAAAACACGACCACGTCAGTAGGTAGTTTGTCCTTTGCTACCCAACAATGACTTGACTCTGCGCGCCGCCACACACACTCACACAAATGATGCATGTGCGACCACGCCAGAGCCCAGACAAAGTGAGAAAATTAGTGGGGAAAACATCTTAAAAAACATAATTTAGAATGTCTAAATATTTCATCATGAGAGAAAGAGCAGGACGAGACTGGATTAGACCCCAGGTGAATAATCACTTGTTTGTGTCCGTGTCAAAAAAACACAATGCTTAACAAACAAAATTGTTCAGTCCCATGTTTTGTGTGCATTTAAATAAGATAACATATTAAACATAAAAATACTTTAATATGATTCAACTCTGGACAACGTGTGATTAATCGCAATTAGTTATGTAATCATTTGACAGCCCTAGTTACCTTTCTATACTACAATTTTCAGATTTGTCAGAAAAGTGACATTTTTTTTCCCTTAATACCTGGAGTGCGCCTTTTTTTTTTTTTTTAAGAAATATGAAAATCAATGCTGCTGCCAATCACTGACCCATTTTAAACAGCATCTAGGCTAAATTTAAGCAATATTTATCAAACACAAATTAAATTGGCACACGACAATACAAGTTAAATTGGTTAAAAACACATATGTGACTGTTACACAAGTGTAAAATGAAGCTAATCCCCTGTTTTTAACTTTGAATCAATAGACAGAAATTCATACCCATGAGGAAATTGGCATGGCATTCACTGAGGGTTTTCAAACCAGTAGTTGTTGGGTTGCTGCTCAGCTGATTTGTTTTGGGTGGACTTTTGGTGGAAAAAAATCAAACTGACAAAACAAGCTCGTCACACGTCCAATTAATGGTCTTACTGGTCTTAATGATGTCCGGGTCCACTGGACCCGGGGCTAATAGAAGTGTGGAAATTGATGTTCTGTGTACCACACACACACACACACACACACACACACACACACACACACACACACACACACACACACACACAGCAAGCCTAGACAGGAGGAGGACAGAGTGTAGGTACACAGAACATCAGAGGGTCAAATGTGTGAGAAAATGAGAGCAGACAGTGTTGACAAACAATGTTGCAAACTTGTGTGGGAACCGCAGGTGCAGAAACACAAAAGAAGAATCCCTGTGGGATGCAAAAACTGGCAGAGAAATTTCCTGTGCAGCGTTCATATTGTTGTTACTCAGCCAGCGTTTGTGGGTCTGATGGACCTGTTGCATTTTGGGGCTTTTAATGCCTCACAATCAAACACTTGTATGTTAAAATACTGAACAGATGTTTATTGGGATACGGTAAACTAGGGATGTCCCGATCCAGGTTTTTGCACTTCCGATCCGATACCGATACTGACCGATATCGATACTGACCGATACTGGCCTATCCGAGCATGTATTAAAGTTTAAAGTTATTTAGCCTACTTAGTTGTCAGAATCATGTTGAAAAGGGTTTTAGTACTCTTGATAACAACTAGCCAGCTGAATTAGGGGAGTTTGAATAATACACAATGGTTGGTAATAAGAAACTGACCTGTTTATTCAAGGATAAACACAAAATAGACAAAATTATACATGACAAACAGAAATGGCATCATTGAACTAGGGCTGGGCGATATGGCCTTTTTTTAATATTGCGATATTTTAAGGCCATATTGCGATACACAATATATATCTCGATATTTTGCCTTAGCCTTGAATGAACACTTGATGCATATAATCACAGCAGTATGATGATTCTATGTGTTTTGATTGATTGATTGAGACTTTTATTAGTAGGTTGCACAGTGAAGTACATATTCCGTACAATTGACCACTAAATGGTAACACCCCAATAAGTTTTTCAACTTGTTTAAGTCGGGGTCCGCTTAAATTGATTCATGATACAGATATATACTATCAGATATATACTATCATCATAATACAGTCATCACACAAGATGATCACATT
The DNA here is from genome assembly GCF_033978685.3 of Nerophis lumbriciformis. Classification (NCBI taxonomy): domain Eukaryota; kingdom Metazoa; phylum Chordata; class Actinopteri; order Syngnathiformes; family Syngnathidae; genus Nerophis; species Nerophis lumbriciformis. The sequence continues at coordinate 53,113,014 of NC_084553.2, read as the reverse complement.
GAATTATTTACATTATTTATAATCCAGGGTGTGGAGGGGGGCGCTGGATGTAAGTGTCAAAAAGACAGCAAAAAGAGTTTGATATGAGAATAAATCTAAAGTTAAAATATAGGGTAGAAATGCACCCATTTGCAGGAAATGTAGTCTTGATTTTAAAAATTTTCTTTCAAGGCTTGCATGTCTACTAGAGATGCGCGGTTTGCGGGCACAACCGCGGAGTCTGCGGATTATCCGCGGATCGGGCGGATGAAATTAAAAAAAATTAGATTTTATCCGCGGGTCGGGTCGGGCGGTTGAAATAAAAAAAAATTAGATTTTAAATAGATTCAGGCGGGTGGCAGTTAAACCAATTCGGAAATATATATACATAGTTAAATGTTGTTACCCACATACGAAAAACGAGCAGGCACCTGCACCATATGCCACAACAGAAGAAAAAAAAAAAAAGAGATGGACACTTTTACGGAGCGGAGAAGGGACGCCTCGCCGGGGTCCGGGACCGAGGCCCCTTCCCCCGAGAGGGCCCCACCGGGAGTCGTAGCTGAGGCAATCCGCGAGAAGGGCCCGACGCACGTCCAGGGTCACCACCGCGCCCACCGCACCGACACCCCGCCTCGTCCGCCTTCGCCGTGGCCGGCGTCACGCGCAGCAGGTAAGCAGCTTACCTGCCCACCACCCCCGTGGCTGGGGACTCGTAACAGGGGTCACTCCGCGCGCTCCGCCCGCGCAGCTTACCTGCCCGCCACCCCTGTTGCCAGGGGCGCGTAACAGGGGTCACTCCGCGCGCAGTGCGCTCATGAAAGGGGTGGGGCTCACCCTGGTTGATATAGACAGCAGGACGGTGGCCATGGAAGTCGGAACCCGCTAAGGAGTGTGTAACAACCCACCTGCCGAATCAACTAGCCCTGAAAATGGATGGCGCTGGAGCGTCGGGCCCATACCCGGCCGTCGCCGGCAGCGAGACGCGCTTGGAGGTGCGCTCAGCGCGGCTCCCATATGATTGCGCACTGGTGTGCGTCTGGGTCGTGACAGCGTGGCACGCGAATGTCTGTGCTGCATTGGATCAGTCTCTTTTCTTTAACAGGCAAAAGCTTTATAACCTCACTAATGCCTTGCATCGTCTATATTAGATATATAACAACGGGCGGGTGCGGTTCTGATCAAATGTTACATCGGGTGGATGGCGGATGGTTGACGACTTTCTGATGCGGTTGCGGATGAAATAATTGCCTATCCGCGCATCTCTAATGTCTACATTAAAACATTCTTCTCCATACTGCATTAATATATGCTACTTTTAAACTTTCATGCAGAGAAGGAAATCACAACTAAAAAAATCACTAATATTTTCATACAGTGTTGATGTGGAAATTTTTGCCTCGGCATTTTGATGGTGTGGGCGTGTGACACCGAATGGAGATAAGCGTCTCGACAGACGTCACAATATTTGAACAATGATGACGAAAACTGTTTTCTCTGTCGTGTCCGTGTGTCGAAAATTGTTATGCGCTTATTTTTTTATTTGATTTTGTGCGTGGCATAGATTTGCTATGCGCAGAGGACGCTTAAACAGTGCGCAATTGCACAGGCGAGCGCCTTAGAGGGAGCGTTGCTCGCACGGCTGCGCTAGCATCACAGCTAACGTTAGCCATGCTGCTACCTCTCTGCTCGGGGAGGACGTATACGTATGTCGTGACAGTATGTGACGTGTGTAAGAAGGTGCACTTGCTGTCTGTGAGAGGGAGACACAGGAAAGAGTGAGAAGAGCCTGTCGTGTAATGCCAGCAGCTAAAAGCAACTGCGTGAGAATTCACCGACCTGTGGATGTGTTGAAGGTGTGCTGGAAAATGCGGAACGGAAATTAGGGAGAAGCAGAAAAGTGGAATGTATTATTTAAATCGGTGCGTTGGAAAACACGGACCGGAGTTTTTTTTTAAACTGGATCTGGATCGGCATTTTCACATGCCTTGCCGATACACAATTTTTGGCAAACATCGGCAGCCGATCCGATCCAAATATCGGATCGGGACATCCCTAAGGTAAACATCTGTTCAGTATGTTAAAATATTGAACAGATGTTTATTGGGATAAGGTAAACATCTGTTCAGTATTTTAACATAAAAGTGTTTGATTGTGAGGCATTAAAAGCCACAGAATGCAACGGGTCCATCAGACCCACAAACGCTGGCTGAGCAACAACAATATGAACATTACACAAGGGTTAAAGGAGTTCTTCATTTTATGTTCCAAGCAAGAAAGTAAACCATTTAAAATGAAACAAAACTGCTGCATGTCATCACATCCATCTTGACAGCGCTTGAAGCCGGAATAAGATCTTACAATAGAACTGTCAGTTTTCAGGCCAGGCCCCCGATAATAGAATGATGGGCTGTTGCGCACACCGTCCTAATGGGACTTGACTGTCGCGGATCAACGGGGATTTATGCTCCACTCGCCGAGCACGCCCTTGAGAGGCCGACTGCTGCACGCCGATAGCGGCTGGCTCACGCGACAGAGGCCCTCGGCCGTCTGCCGCTTTGTCGGCCCGCACCTGAATTAAGCACTTGGCACGCTCCGTCGACATATGAGCGCTAAATTTTGCGCGCACATGCAAAAGGTCGCGTTGCTTTTTCATTCCAAGTATGCGCCGCTCCTCTCTCCCGGCCGCCATCGCACCACCGGCGTGTTACAATATGATAAGTAGTGTTTTGCGCTATAAGACGGGAAGTACAACGGTGTCTATCCACAGACGCCGTAATGTCTTTTCCGCACCATTTGTCTCCCGGTGGCCCCTTTTGAACCGCTAATGTCTCGAAGGCAAATTGAATCACCGTCACCCCCCTCCCGCCCGAGTGGAATTTTGGGCGGTTATAAAAAGAACAATGCAAGTCTTGACACCGAGCCTGTTCGATAATCAGATTCCCAGCTCCCAATGCACCGAGGAGGGCTGTGGGGGGGGGGTGCAGACGAGAGTTGACCCAATATATTTAAAAGCCTGCTTTCTGGTAAAAGGAGGACAAGTGGCAGCAGGCGCAGGGGTTGAAAGAAAGATAAATACTTATTACAGTTATTGAGTTTGCCTCAACTCCCTCCTGATCTGGCATCCGGCGTGCCAAGAAAAGAGCAGATTGATGGAGATAATTTGTTATTGGATATAAACAGTTTTAAAGACGCCGGGTAATTCCGCCCAGGGACCTAATCCGTCACAATCTCATCAGAGTAAAGGAGGAAAACACCGGCAAGTTGTTTTCTTTGTCGCCATCTCCCCCCCCCGCCCCTCGCCCCCTCTTTTCCTTTTTCCTCCCAAACAATAATATCTTCCTCCCAAAGCGTTTGGCTGTTTGACTTTCAAATCACAGGCATTAGACGGTGTACCCGCGCTCCAGGCGGCGGTAAATACGCACACGTGCGGCCAGTCGCGGTCTAAATTAATTATTGGTCCATGAGGCAAATAATGGCAGCGTCGAGGAACATCTATGCTCACAAGAAACACATGGAGGGATACGCGGGAAACAGCCGTAAGGCCTCGCCACAAAGCTCCCGCGATATTGGACAAATGTTTGGCGGTATGGCGCTCGCGTTTCGACAGATTGAGCGTGATCTGGTGTTGTTTGCTCATTAAAAAAATGACTGTAGTGCCTCTCGCTCTGGTTGGGTAAGCGTCAGGCCACTTTGCAGAATCCCCAATCTTTTCTTTTCTGCCTGAATATTTGTTGTTTTGGCCTTTGTCTGCGGTTTTACAACTTTTTTTGGTCACTGACAACAGGCTTTTTTTGCAATGAGTGGGCACTTTTTAGAGTTTGCTGTGCATACTAAGGAAACAAAAGTGTGTTAACTAACTTTAAACAAATCAATTTAAAGAGGGCCTCTGGTGAAGTTTGTATCTTCTGACTATTGCAGCGTTTCTCAAAGTGTGGGGCGCGCCCCACTGGTGGGGAATAGAGACATGACAGGTGGGGCGCGAGGAACGGGAGGAAATTTCACTTTACATTTTTTTTTTTAATTATTATATTCTTAGATTATTTTTTTACTATGCTTTCATTTTCTATACACACTGTAAATCACTTTGTGATTCTGTCTGTGAAATCAGCTATATAAATAAATGGAAATTACCGGTACTTACTTTTACTGTAGGCTTTATATTTCTCGGTACGAGCGAAAGTTTGACAGACATAGCAACAGTAACTAATGGGGGCGGGGCTAAGCGGAACAAACTTTCGCGCGGATGGGTAGCAGGCTAATGTGTGGATCACAATTACACAAATATATACATTTGTGACTCGCACCTCAAATGTCGTCGAGCCAGAGCCAGCGCCTGCAGAGAAACAAAAATGTGACGGGCACACACTGTGTCATTCACTGGGAAGCACTCGCGTCAAGGCAGCACAGCCCCGAACTCAATGAGGTTTTAACAGATGTTGTGAGCGCGGTAAATTTGATCAAAACACGACCACTGAAAGCGCGACTGTTCTCTGCACTGTGTGAGGAAATGGGAGCTGATCATACAGCCGTGCTGTTTCACAGTGAAGCAAGGTGGCTCTCCTGGGGGAAAGTGCTGTCACTTGCCCTGTCTTGCCAAATGCATAGCTCCTCCTTTTTATTTTTGCAAAGATTGCAAAGTGGCACTTTTATTGTATTTATTATTGAACTTGATGCAAGCTATTTGATTTATTATTGAACTTGATGCAAGTTATAACACTTTTTTGATTTATTATTGAACTTGATGCAAGTTATAACACTTTTGTTTTATTTATTATTGAACTTGATGCAAGTTATAACACTTTTGTTTTATTTATTATTGAACTTGATGCAAGTTATAACACTTTTGTTTTATTTATTATTGAACTTGATGCAAGTTATAACACTTTTTTTGATTTATTATTGAACTTGATGCAAGTTATAATACTTTTGTTTTATTTATTATTGAACTTGATGGAAGTTATTTTATTTATTATTGAACTTGATGCAAGTTATACCACAGCTGCACAGTTATTTTATTTATTATTGAACTTGATGCAAGTTATACCACAGCTGCACAGTTATTTTATTTATTATTGAACTTGATGCAAGTTATACCACAGCTGCACAGTTATTTTATTTATTATTGAACTTAATGTTATTTTATGTTATTGAGTTCGAATGTATACAACTTGATGTTCAATACATTTTAAAATGTTAAAGCTTGGCATTAGCGCTCTGTTGGGGCGATGGGGGCAGGTGGGGCTTGAAAACTCCCCCTTGTCCAAAGTGGGGGATGACAAAAAAAGTTTGAGAACCACTGGACTATTGTTACAATGTTACTGTTATGGCTCGCTCTGGGCCACAACGACAAAGGGGAGACGAGACTGAAGTTTAACATGCACAAAATAATATTTTACAAAACAAAAAAGGAGTGTGACGGTAGGGGTGTCAAAAATGTATTTTCTTCGAATAAATTGTGATTCCTTTTTTTTTTTTTAAATAGAATAGATTAGATTGCTTTTTATTGTCACTACACACAGGTAAAATGAGATTAAAAGCAACTCTAGTATCAGTGCGACAGTCTACAAATATGCAAAACGTAGGAAGGAAAGAAAAGAAAAATAGTGCAAAAGGAGGTAAGGTGCACAGTCCGGTCCTGTTGTTTAAATATACTATATACATGTATACAGAAGCATTCAGACTGTGGGTAGAAAGTAAAAATTGCACACAGAGAGGTAACAATTCTTAATGTTTTTACCTTGAAAATCAACTTTTACCTTGAAAATCAGTTTTTGCCTTGAAAATCAGTTTTTGCCTTGAAAATCTTTTTTTTTTACCTTGAAAATCAGTTTTTGCCTTGAAAATCAGTTTTTTTACCTTGAAAATCAACTTTTGCCTTGAAAATCAACTTTTCCCTTGAAAATCAGTTTTTGCCTTGAAAATCAGTTTTTGCCTTGAAAATCAGTTTTTTTACCTTTAAAATAATTTTTTTTTACCTTGAAAATTAGTTTTTGCCTTGTAAATCATTTCCCTTGAACATTAGTTTTTGCCTTGAAAATCAGTTTTTGCCTTGAAAATCAGTTTTTGCCTTGAAAATCTGTTTTTGCCTTGAAAAGCCGTTTTTTTACCTTTAAAAAAATTTTTTTTTACCTTGAAAGTTAGTTTTTGCCTTGTAAATCATTTCCCTTGAAAATTAGTTTTTGCCTTAAAAATCAGTTTTTGCCTTGAAAATCAGTTTTTGCCTTGAAAATATTTTTTTTCCCCTTGAAAATCAGTTTTTGCCTTGAAAATCAACTTTTACCTTGAAAATCAACTTTTACCTTGAAAATTTGTTTTTGCCTTGAAAATCAACTTTTACCTTGGAAATCAGTTTTTGCCAAAAAATCTATTTTTTTAAATCTGTTCCATCCAGCCACAAAATGTGGCTGCATGGAACATGTTTGGGTAGAATTTTATTAAAGAAAACCAGTTTTCTTTTAAGTAATATAGAAATGCATCAGAGCTGTTTGTCTATTTTATGGAGGAATGTAGTTAATCGTAGAACTGGCACCCAGTAGGCCCTTTTCCATCCTGTAAAAGTGTGTGGTTTGTGTTTCCACCACATTCACAGTTCAGGGTGGGACCAAAATTGTTTAATCTTTATATAAACAAAATGTGTAAAGTTACAAAGACGACGTGACAGTGTTTTGTTCGATAGAACACACAAAAGCTAATACAAATAATAACAGAGGAAATGAATAAATAAATTAAAAAATGGTTTGATGAAAGTAGACCATCTTTGTAGCTCAGTAAAAACTCAAAATAAAATTGGAGTGTGTAGGTGTACCTATTGTTGTATTCTGAAGTTTTTGTCTGGAAAAAAACAAATTATGATGACTTCAGGATATATATTTAAACAGTGTACATTTTCAAAATATAAAGTATGATGACACTTTTGTAGAGGGTGGGGCGTGGTTTCATTTGCAATCTGGGAACGCCTCCACATTTAAACATCGTGCAGACGGAATGGGTTATTAAAATTCAGTGTACAGCAAAATTCGTTAAAAATTTACACCAACATATATCGAATACAGATTCTTTGGACTACAAGGAAGTGTTTTTAAGGGAGATTTAGCCATCATAGGTCCCCTTTAATGTGAAAGCTGTATGTGATAAAAGGCATCTACAAAACCCAAAACCAGTGAAGTTGGTACATTGTATAATTCGTAAATAAAAGACGAATACAATGATTTGCAAATCCTTTTCAACTTATATTCAATTGTATAGACTGCAAAGACAATATATTTAATGTTCAAACTGAGAAACCTTATTTTTTTTTTGCAAATAATCATTAACTTGGAATGTAATGGCAGCAACACGTTGCACAGGAGCATTTTTACCACTGTGTTACATGGCCTTTCCTTTTAACAACACTCAGTTTGGGAACTGAGGAGACCAATTTTTGAAGCTTTTCAGGTGGAAATATTTCCCATTCTTGCTTGATGTACAGCTTAAGTTGTTCAACAGTCTGGGGTCTCCGTTGTGGCATTTTAGGCTTCATAATGCACCACACATTTTCAATGGGAGACAGGTCTGGACTACAGGCAGGCCAGTCTAGTACCCGCACTCTTTTACTATAAAGCCACGCTGTTGTAACACGTGGCTTGGCATTGTCGTGCTGAAATAAGCAGGGGCGTCCATGGTAACGTTGCTTGGGTGGCAACAAATGTTGCTCCAAAACATGTATGTACCTTTCATCATTAATGGTGCCTTCACATATGTGTAAGTTACCCACTAATACACCCCCATACCTTCACAGATGCTGGCTTTTGAACTTTGCGCCTATAACAATCCGGATGGTTCTTTTCCTCTTTGTTTCTGAGGACACAGCGTCCGCAGTTTCCCCCAAAAATTTGAAATGTGGTCTCGTCAGACCACAGAACGCTTTTCCACTTTGCATCAGTCCATCTTAGATGAGCCGGTGGAGTTTCTGGGTGTTGTTGATAAATGGCTTTCGCTTTGCATAGTAGAGTTTTAACTTGGACTTACAGATGTAGTGACAAACTGTAGTTTTCTGAAGTGTTCCTGAGTCCATGTGGTGATATCCTTTACACACTTTTTGATGCAGTTCCACCTGAGGGATCGAAGGTCCGTAATAATCGTCGCTTACGTGCAGTGATTTCTCCAGATTCTCGGAACCTTTTGATGATATTACGGACCGTACGTGGTGAAATCTCTAAATTCCTTGCAATAGCTGATTGAGAAATGTTGTTCTTAAACTGTTCGACAATTTGCTCACACATTTGTTCGCAAAGTGGTGACCCTCGCCCCATCCTTGTTTGTGAATGACTGAGGATTTCACGGAAGCTGCTTTTATACCCAATCATGGCACCCACCTGTTCTCAATTAGCCTGTTCACCTGTGGGATATTCCGAATGTGTTTGATGAGCATTCCTCATCTTTCTCAGTCTTTTTTTGTCACTTTTGTCAGCTTTTTTGAAACATGTTGCAGGCATCAAATTCCAAATGAGCTAATTTTTGCAAAATATAACAGTTTTGCAGTTCGAACATTAAATATCTAGTCTTTGCAATCTATTCAATTGAATATAGGTTAAAAAATATTTGCAAATCGTTGTATTCTGTTTTTTTTTTTACGATTTACTCAACGTGCCAACTTCACTGGTTTTGGGTTTTGTATTATGTTGGGACAAATGCTAAGTTGCAGTGTACAACAATGTTTCCTGGAAACACACAATCTGTCAGAGACATGAAGATACAGTACATTCCAAGTAGGACTTACTAAACATACTTATACTGGGTTTAAATTCCAGCATCAAGGATAGATTTGAGCAATATAACACGGGGAAGAACCAAGACACGTTTGGGGGACTATATCTCCCAGCTTCCCTGGGAACGCCGAGGGATCCCCCGGGAGGAGCTGGACAGAGTGGCTCGGGAGAGGAAAATCTGGGCTTCTCTCCTTAGGCCTAGGTCAAATGTCAAGATCACAGCAATGCTGAAAACGTCAAACTGGAATCTAAAAGGGAAAAAAAAGGTCTGCAATTAATAATCCGATCCTTTCCAAACGTGTTGAGCATGTACATTAGTTGTTGGATTGCTGCTCAGCTGATTTGTTTTGGGTGGAGTTGACTTTTGGTCACAGTAACAAGGGGAACAAATCAATCTGGGACAAAACAAGCAAGTAACGCATGAAATTAATGGTCTTGACGAGGGATTTTCAGATCTGTTTGTGTGATTCTACTCTTTTAGTAACTGAAAAAGTCTTATTTTGTGTCTTATCTGTTTATTTTAACAGATATTCCATACCAAGTGACGTGGCCGTGGCGCTTTAGCTTTTAGTATTTATTATTATTTCTTCGTCGACGTTGGTTTTCTTCATTGTCTCCTTACCAGATGACCTGAATAACACCCACCAGCACTGCGTCCTGGCAGGAGACGCCCCACGCTTTAGCTGCACCCACAGAGTAGCCGAGGTGAGGCCACACGACTGACCCATAAAGTCTTGCAAATATATTATGAAAACTTGTTTGGTCAATTCGGTGTTATTGTTTCCTAAATATGGAAAACATTTTTTCCATATTTAGCTGGAAAAGTGTGTAAAACATGTTTTAGACGACACAAAAGTAGAACATGGCCACCCAGGGTCATTTGCTGTGAGGGCAGGTTAATACATCAGTTTTATTTTCTTAGGGAGATTCACAAACCTACTATAACAAAACATAACTAACACAAACAAAAGCGAGACATTTGTTGCAAACAAAAGATTTGTGTCGTCAGTGGTTTGGTTTTGCAGCAACAGTTATGGAACAAATGACTGCACGCTGCAAAGTTTGTTTAAAAAAAAGGCAGTAGCACAACAAACGTATTCCAGCATCTGAAACCGAAACATCCAGCCGAGTGGGAGAAATACAACTCACAAGGCGAACATAACAAACAAACAAGCCAATTCCCGCTAAAAAGCAGCTTACTGGGTGGAATCATTGGCCCCCGTGTATGCTGAGAAAAAAAGCACCTTGGAAAACAATCACTAATGCTCTATTTTTATTTAAAGAATTATTTTATTCAGTTTTGCTTCCCATGAAAACCTTTGCGTTGGACAATGAGATGATCAACATGAGCAAAAAAGCATCACAGTAAATATGCCAGAATTAGCTACAAAAGCTAAATTGAATATAAGTTCCTTAAAACATTATTTTATAAAAAGTCAAATTCATATTTCTTCTAAAAAGAACCCACTTTATAAAAGTATAACTTTGCTCAAAGTTGGATGCATTGTGTGCAGAGTCATTTCAAACTATTTGTTGATCAAATAAAAGCAAAACTTTTTTTGAATCATCTGTCTTTCGTATTCACGGATTTCTTTGAAAAGTAGAGAAAAACATTGTAAATCTACCGTATTTTTCGGACTATAAGGCGCACTTAAAATCCTTTCAGTTTCTCAATAATCGACAGTGCGCCTTATGTACGGCATAATTTTTGTTGTGCTTAATGACTTCTAGCAATTTTATTTGGTACATGGTGTAATGATAAGTGTGACCATAAGTGTGTCGATGGCAGTCATACATAAGAGATATATGTATACTGCAATATGATGGCTGTAAACAACACCAAAACTTGAGAATATAGAACATTTTACACGGCGCTCAAAAATCTGTTAAAATGTTTTTAGTACGACCTCAGTAAGCTATAAAACCGCACCCCTAATGGATTGTCGGCGCATTAAACATACGAGTGTTATTATGGTGCGTGTGTATAAGGACCGCAAAATAGCACCTATTAGCAGGCTTTGTTTTGTTTCGCAATATTATGCAAAACCAACTTTTCTTACCTTCTGGTACCTGCTGATCTGTATTTGGGATCTGCATAAGTCTTGAAAATTGTAGTCCGTGCCGACAACGTAGTCATAAGCTTCTTCTTTTTCTCTATCTTCTTATGTGGCATTTATCTTTCGCTGTTGCCATTTTTTTATTATAAAGTAGTGTAAAGTTCTTACTTATCAAAGCGCTAAACACTGTAGTGAGTTTACATAATTCACCCACGGAACTTTAGTTATTAGAGGGTTCCGGTCGGACGTTTTTTCACGGGACACGTTTCCGGCGTTGATGTTGCGTTATTAAGCCACGGATGAGAAGATGCTGCTCCGTTATTGATTTAAGTAAAGTCTGAATGTCATTAAAACAGTTAGCTCCATCTTTTGAAACTTTTTCCACCCCCCGTCCTTGCACACTACACCGCTACAACAAAGATGACGGGGAGAAGACGCTGCCGACGGTGAGCCACGTAAATAAGACCGCCCGCAAAACGGCGCATTCTGAAGACGCTCAGAAAGCTACTTGAAGATGATCTGTAAAATATAATCTATGCAACACTTTCACCAAAGAACCACCATTACATGTTATGTAGACCACAAGATAGTGTTTTAAATGTAGAAAAAAAATCATAACGTGACCCCTTTAATGCGCCTTATAATCCAGTGTGCCTTTTGTATGAAAAAAGACCTGAATAGACCCGCTCATCGGCAGTGCGCCTTTTAATCCGGTGCGCCCTATGGTCCAGAAAATAGGGTAATTATTCTAAGGCCATGTCGCTCAGGCCTATCTGCTATGTTTGTGTTGCTCTCTTCCTACAGTGTTCCACTGGGACTCTGACCTACATCCAGTCTCGGTGCGGAGAGGCCCTTTCCAACCTGCACACGTACCCGGAGAGCGGCTCCCACAGCCTGGTGACCTTGCGGCCAGCCACCCTGCAACACTGTGAGGAGATTCACAATGAGGTGCGTTTGATTCGTACACATGCACGCGCTCTGTCGTGACCGCACAATCTGCATCGTTACAAGAACCCTATCATATCGCCAAATAAAATCAAAGGAAGCTGTTCTGTCCAGGAAAACGGACCCCTTTTGAAGTCAAAGTGAAAACAGATCACTACATAGTTGTAAGAAATAATTGCGAGCATAAAATACATCTGTTTTATTCATAAAACATCAAATCGAAAATAACTAAAGCTCTGTTTGTTTGCAGATTTTGTCTGCGTGTGGCTGCATAGTGCTGCATAATTCAAAACGATACTTAGAATTGATTCATGTTTATTGAATTCCTGCGCACTTAATGTGTGATCTATAAAAGTCTGGACTTTGAGTGTGCATTTCTGACCTAATGCATTAAATCGTCACCCATCTGGTGTTGCAAATAAGTTACAAATGGTTCTGAACCAGCTGCAGATATGACACATCCAAACATGAATAAATTATGTCATTCTCACCAAAGAATGGGATCAATTTAAACGGAAAACATGTGCAAGTTTTGAGCACTCGCCACATTTAGGCACTACAGCACATTGGTACAATAAATGCATGACACCATTTTATGTTACTCAATGTACTACAAGCATGTGATTTATAACAGTTAATCAGAAAAAAAGGTTATGACTTATGAAAAACACATGTAATATAAATCGATTGTTTACTTATTTAAATGGATAAAATACAGGGAAAATTATCATCATTGGAACACAATAATTACAATTTAATACAAAATACAATTTATAAATATGTAATATAACATGCAAAAAAGTCAAATAAAACGTTATTTATTTATATCATATTTATAAATATGATGTATCATATCATATCATTTATAAATGTATATCATTATTTATATCATACATATTTTAGTATTTATATATATATATATATGTGTGTGTGTGTGTGTGTGTGTGTGTGTGTGTGTGTGTGTGTGTGTGTGTGTGTGTGTGTGTGTGTGTGTGTGTGTGTGTGTGTGTGTATATATAATATATATATATATATATATATATATATATATATACATACATACATACAGTCGTTGTAAAGAACATAATGTCATGGCTGTCTTGAGTTACCAATAATTCTTACAACTTTTATGTTTTTGTGATAGAGTGATTGGAGCACATACTCGTTGGTCACAAAAAAACATTCATGAAGTTTGGTTCTTTTATGAATTTATTATGGGTCTACTGAAAATGTGACCAAATCTGCTGGGTCAAAAGTATACATACAGCAATGTTAATATTTGGTTACATGTCCCTTGGCAAGTTTCACTGCAATAAGGCGCTTTTGGTAGCCATCCACAAGCTTCTGGCAAGCTTCTGGTTGAATTTTTGACCACTCCTCTTGACAAAATCGGTGCAGTTCAGCTAAATTTGTTGGTTTTCTGACATGGACCTGTTTCTTCAGCATTGTCCACATGTTTAAGTCAGGACTTTGGGAATACCTTAATTCTAGCCAGATTTAGCCATTCCTTTACCACTTTTGACGTGTTGTTGGTTGCAGGCCCGGCCCTAACCAATCTGGCGCCCTAGGCAAGATTTTAGGTGGCGCCCCCCCACATCGGCAGTGAAGTGTATATACTCACAAGAAACCGAATAGCTTTGTCTTTGACCTTTTTTTTTTTACTTACAACTATACCTAATATATAAAGGGGTGGAAAAGTGACTATTACCTGCAGGGCAAACATAGCTAACCAGAAGGCAATAACAATGTAAACAAAAAATAGCTGCTTAAAAGATCTAATACAAATATCCCTGAAAAATGTAAGGTGGGAGTACTGTAATTACCTAACGTTACATTACTATTTTCCATAACAATTTAGCCCCCTCCACAATATTAACCCGACGTTAAAACAGAACTAGCTATTTATTGATTAGCAATTGCCGAATCATGTGACATTAGCTTAATGCTAAAAAGCCAGGTTACTATCACATTCTGTAACAGACAAATAATTTCATGTTCGGCTCACCTACCTGCTACCTCTCTTTTCTCGTTTCTCCTCCTCTTCTTTTCTCTTTTTTCTTCCCTGGGCACCTGACAGTTTTGGCCATTTTGACATCTTGTGTTGATTTTTTGATGTGGTGACGTCCAAAAAGAGTCATGATACGGGAAGGGAGGGGGCGCACCGTGCGGGGGGTAGAGGGGGGGGGCGTAATGTTGTAACAAATAATATTTCTATTAAATAGGCTTTACTTTGCATTTTAATTAACGTGGGATTATTTTTTGTATTTAGAAATAATAGTACCAACTTATTATTATTATTTTTTTTCTCCAACATTTGTGGCACTGGCGTGGCGCCCCCTGATGGACGGCGCCCTTAGCATTTGCCTATACGGCCTATGCCACGGGCCGGCCCTGGGTTGGGGTCTATGTCCTGTTGGAACACCCAACTGCGCCCAAGGCTCAACCTCCGTGCTGATGATTTTAGGTTGTCCTGAAGACTTTGGAGGTTATCCTTCTTTGTCATTGTCCCATTTACTCTCTGTAAAGCACCAGTTCAATTGGCAGCAAAACAGGCCCAGAGCATAATACTACCACCACCATGCATGACAGTAGAGATGGTGTTCCTAGTATTAAAGGCCTCACCTTTTCTACTCCTAACATATTGCTGGGTATTGTGGCCAAACAGCTAAATTTTTGTTTCATCTGACCACAGAACTTTCCTCCAGAAGGTCTTGTCTTTGTTCATGTGATGTCAGATGAAACTAAAATTGAGCTATATATATATATTTATTTTATTATTAGTAGTATTTGTTTTTTGTTAAAAAAAAACAATTTTTCTAATATATATTAGTAGAAAACTTATCTTGCAAAAATATTTAGGGTTATGTGTATGAATATAACCCTAATGATAAACTTAAAATCATGGTATAATGTATTTTACAGTTATTGTGGACAACCTGCTGCCTGTTTGTAGCATGCCTGCAATGTTTTTGTTAATACGTTAGCGTCAGGACTACATGGTTATGCTAACGGTAAATAGAGCAGTTCATTCCAGTTACAGGTTGTATTTTATCATGTGCATCAATGAGAATATGAGAATCGATCAAAGTGATAACACAATCTGTACCTGTAATTAAATAAACACAATTGTTTTAAAATGTGTTGCAATGCAATCACCAATAGTTGTGTACTTTCAGGACTCATGGTTCAGTAGTTAAAATACCTTTATAGTCATACCATCACATGAGATGCAACTTCTGAAAAAAAAAAAGCTACACATAGATCATTTCTATGACTGCACTCTTGTGTTTTTAAGTTTCTGCTGCAAAAAATTTTGTTGCTCACATTTTTTTAACTGAACGGCCACTAGTTAAAGATCCCAAATGATAAAAAAGAAAGGACATAAAATGGAACCTTGATGAACACCACAAGTATAACTAAAGATGTTAAAAAATTACTACGAACTGCATCTAAAGTAAACAAGCTACAGCAACATCAAAAGTTACATACCGTATTTTTCGGACTATAAGTCGCATTTTTTTTCATAGTTTGCCCGGGCTCCAGTGCGACTTATATGTTTTTTTCCTTCTTTATTATGCATTTTCGGCAGGTGCGACTTATACTCCGGTGCGACTTATAGTCCAAAAAATACGGTAAATCAAAAAATGTTACTGCCAAAAAGGAGAGGACTTGAAGGGTTGCCTTGAGGAATGCCACAGTTATATAAATCACAAGCTTGTATTTGCCAATGTGCTGAGAGTAGGGTGTACGGTGTACCAGTACTAATAAAGTACGGCAATACTAATGAATTGAAAACAGTACAATACTGCCTTTCAAAAATACTGGTATTTTATTTTCATCTGCATGCGAGCGGAGAAGCATTTCAGCACGCACACACTCACAGAGCGCACAAGGAGAAACAGTGTGGAGGAGAAAAATGTCAAACAAGGGCAATTCTAATGGTTAATGAAGAGGGTGCGTGAAGCGCAATATGAAGGTATATGGGCTTCAAAACTATCGATAAAGATGGTGCTTTAAACACATAAGCGCCACTCTGCAAGCGCTGCTTTAAAACATGCCTTGCCAAAAGTGTCATGATTCAAGAAATACCACATTTGCTTCAAACTTTGCTAAACAATGCAATAACAAGCAGTCAGATCGACAGGGACTCAAGTTAACTAGCTATGCTGTTGTGCACATACAGGTACTGTACGTACTTGCTTGACTTGATGCCAAATATTAGCAAGGTTAAATCAATCAAAGTTTATTTATATAGTCCTTAATCACAAGTGTCTCAAAGGGCTGCACAAGCCACAACGACATCCTCAAATCCCACATCAGGGCAAGAAAAAAACTCAACCCAATGGGATACAAGGAGAAACCTATAATGAGAAACCTTGAAGAAACCGCCCACGTGGCGTAAACTAATGCAAGTGAAAGGACTGAATTTTGTAACAAATTGCTGCAGCTTGTGTATTATCCTTAACAATGTGTGTTGTACCTGCTACATGTCTTATCTATATGGTATCAGCCATAGTATTGTTTTTAGTTTTTACTAATGTATGTATTTGTCTTAACGCACAAACCAAGAGTGGCAACCATAAATCGTAAAGCATAACGTCAGTAAAGCTTTCTACTCTATTGTAACCTAATCCTAGATTATGGCTGACTTTATGTAAGATTTACAATTGGAAATTGTTCTTTGAGCGCAACAAGAAAAGCCCAATGTGTTTAGTACCTTTTAATTTTTTGTTTAATCTTCTAAAATTGTTCTTTGAGTGCAATAAGAACCGTATGTTTATTGCATTGTAAGTTTTCTTTTGTATAATTAAGATAAAAAAGACATTTTGTGTGGTCCTCTTTACTTTGAAAAGTATCAAAATACATTTTGGTAGTGGTACCGGTACCAAAATATCAGGACAAACCTAGTTTATAGTGGTCGAAGCTCCACATATTGTATATACACCCCCACCCCCCCACCCCATTTTTTGTATATATTTTTTTTCAAATCACCTGACATGTATACTGTGTATATGTACATAATTGATCCATTTTTTTTACGTAATTTTTTATATACATGTTACAGGTTATATATTTTTTATTATTGAATGTATCAATTGTGATGAATATTTAATGGACCACAATGGAATCAAGCCTTTTGGCTTTTTGTGCCATCCGCATAGCTCGGTTGGTAGAGTGGCCGTGCCAGCAACTTGAGGGTTCCAGGTTCGATCCCCGCTTCCGCCATCGTAGTCACTGCCGTTGTGTCCTTGGGCAAGACACTTTACCCACCTGCTCCCAGTGCCACCCACACTGGTTTAAATGTAACTTAGACTATGTAAAGCGCTTTGAGTCAGTAGAGAAAAGCGCTATATAAATATAATTCACAAATTCACTTCACTTTTTTAAAGCATTACATGGATTAAATTCTTTAAGATGTCAATAAACTTCTCAATCAATCAAAAACCGTACAACAGGAGCAATCTCGTCTTTTTAGGAATTTGCTGAAAAAATGTTTGTCTCCCAAGTTTTTAACTGAATTTGGGGGCCAGTATGGCGTGACTCTCGGGCCGCAGACGCCAGTTGAATAGTCCTGGTATACGGACAAATATTGCCTCGTGTGGGTTCACCATTAGTCTTCCAAAATGCCATTGTGTAAACCAGGGGTAGGGAACCTATGGCTCTAGAGCCAGATGTGGCTCTTTTGATGACTGCATATGGCTCTCCGATAAATCTTAGCTGACATTGCTTAACACGATAAGTAATTAATAAATCCGCTGGTAATCACAGTGTTAAAGGGGAACATTATCACCAGACCTATGTAAGCGTCAATATATACCTTGATGTTGCAGAAAAAAGACCATATATTTTTTTAACCGATTTCCGAACTCTAAATGGGTGAATTTTGGCGAATTAAACGCCTTTCTAATATTCACTCTCGGAGCGATGACGTCACAACGTGGCGTCACATCGGGAAGCAATCAGCCATTTTCTCAAACACCGAGTCAAATTAGCTCTGTTATTTTCCGTTTTTTCGACTGTTTTCCGTACCTTGGAGACATCATGCCTCGTCGGTGTGTTGTCGGAGGGTGTAACAACACGAACAGGGACGGATTCAAGTTGCACGAGTGGCAAGAAATTGGACGTTTGTTCCGCACACTTTACCGACGAAAGCTATGCTACGACAGAGATGGCAAGAATGTGTGGATATCCTGCGACACTCAAAGCAGATGCATTTCCAACGATAAAGTCAAAGAAATCTGCCGCCAGACCCCCATTGAATCTGCCGGAGTGTGTGAGCAATTCAGGGACAAAGGACCTCGGTAGCACAGCAAGAAATGGCGGCAGTTTGTTCCCGCAGACGAGCGAGCTAAACCCCCTGGATGTCTTGGCTCACACCGTCCCTTATGCCACCGAAGATGATCAAGTAAGAATATCGACCCTAACTTCCCTGGCCTGCTGACATGAGGGTATGTCTACAGAATATATTAATTGATGGAAAATTGGGCTGTCTGCACTCTCAAAGTGCATGTTGTTGCCAAATGTATTTCATATGCTGTAAACCTAGTTCATAGTTGTTAGTTTCCTTTAATGCCAAACAAACACATACCAATCGTTGGTTTGAAGGCGATCGCCGAATTCGTCCTCGCTTTCTCCCGTGTCGCTGGCTGTCATGTCGTTTTCGACAGTTTCGCTTGCATACGGTCCAAACCGATATGGCTCAATAGCTTCAGTTTCTTCTTCAATTTCATTTTTGCTACCTGCCTCCACACTACAACCATCCGTTTCAATACATGCGTAATCTGTTGAATCGCTTAAACCGCTGAAATCCGAGTCTGAATCCGAGCTAATGTCGCTATAGCTTGCTGTTCTTTCCGCCATGTTTGTTTGTGTTGGCTTCACTATGTGACGTCACAGGAAAATGGACGGGTGGTTAAAATCATGTACTTTGAAGCTTTTTTTAGGGATATTGCGTGATGGGTAAAATTTTGAAAAAAACTTCGAAAAATAAAATAAGCCACTGGGAACTGATTTTTAATGGTTTTAACCCTTCTGAAATTGTGATAATGTTCCCCTTTAAAAATAACGTTCAAATTATAACCATTCTCATACACTTTAATCCATTCATCCGTTTTCTATCGCACCTGTTCAAGAAGTCGAATTAACGGTAAGAAGTATTTTATTTATTATTGGTAAGCTTCAGAATAACAATGTTATTAAAAAGAATAAGAGACTTATTATATTCTAAAAATGTTGGTCTTACTTAAAAATGCACGCAATTAGTTGTGTTAAAAAATATTATATGACTCTCACGGATCAATAATGAATAAAGCAAAATATGTCCTGGGCCAAAAATCACTACATATTCTCTACTGCTCGCTAGTGTTACCATATCTGAGTTATTGTGCAGAAATATGGGGAAATAACTACAAATGTGCGCTACATTCGCTAACCGTGTTACAAAAAAGATCAGTTAGAATAATACATAATGTTGGATATAGAGAACACACAAACCCTTTATTTATTAAGTCAAAAATATTAAAGTTCGGTGATTTGGTAAAATTGCAAACGGCTAAAATGAAGTACAAAGCAAACTATAACCTGCTACCAAAGAATGTACAACAATTCTTCTCAACTAAAGAGGAGAAATATAACCTTAGAGGAAAAAATAATTTAAAACATTTATATGCACGTACAACACTTAGAACTTTTAGCATATCAGTATGTGGAATTAAAATATGGAATGGATTAAGTAAAGAAGTTAAAAATTGTACTGATATGATCCAGTTTAAGGTTGTTCAAAATAATAGTGCTTACAGAGTACAAAGAAGAAGAATTATGAGAAATGCTTTCAACCTTATTGAAAATAAGATATTCTTCATCTCAGTATGTTAATAATGACTGAATTAATTATTTAATTACATATTACAAAACTGTTGTATACTAATTCATAGATGTTATTTTATTATATAAAAAGGTCAGTAAATGATTCTATATATTTGTAAACGCTTTGAAGTGGGAAAGGGGTAGGATTAAATAAGCTTTGCTTCTTCCTACTCCTTTTCGGGCATGATGTAAAATGAAATGATATGAAATTGTGTGATGTATTATGATGTAAGTGTGTTCATGTTCGAAATAAACTAAAGAAAGAAAAAATACATTTTTAAAATATTTGGCTTTCATGGCTCTCTCAGCCAAAAAGGTTCCCGACCCCTGGTGTAAACCATCTGCCCACACTGCACTCTGCATGATGACAAAGTCTTGTGAAGCTAACCAAATAGCATAAACATAAACACTTGATCCCGCTTTTACACGCCCTCCGTTGCTTTGTGCATCGCGGGACTGCGGCCTGGAAGCCCTTCTGATAGCAGCAGCTTAAAGCTGTGTAAAGTGTACCAAAAAAAAAAAAAAACAGCCTTCCGGCTCTCGTTCCTCCACTTAGCAGCGTGTTTCCACTCAGGGAAATGCCTCAAAGTCCAGGCTGTTCTCGTTTGTTCTCCCGGCCCGTGATGGATTGTACGGCAATAGCCTCCCCATATGTTATCCAAAGATGGACGTCACACCTCGGCGCCCCTTGCTAACCCCTTTTCACTCGCAACGATGAG
Organism: Nerophis lumbriciformis; assembly: GCF_033978685.3. NCBI lineage: Eukaryota > Metazoa > Chordata > Actinopteri > Syngnathiformes > Syngnathidae > Nerophis > Nerophis lumbriciformis. The sequence continues at coordinate 53,092,698 of NC_084553.2, read as the reverse complement.
CGATGCAGGCTTGAGGGGTCGAACAAGAGGGCCGCGAGGGGCATCGGCAGCACCTCCATGTGCTCGCTAGCCGTGGGCCAACGGTTAATATTGCACTTCACCTCTTCCCCCGCGTTTGCGCCCCCTGGGTACCCGGCGCACATCCCAGCCCACGCTGGCACTTGGGATCCCCGACAGGACGCCGTGACAGATGAGTCCGACGTAAGGTTGTTTAAAGGTTGGAGACTATTAATTATTCATCACGGGCAAACAATAGGGTTGTTTTTTTGGAGGAGGGGCTCGGGCAGGGGTCGGCAACCCTCGGCTCCGGAGCCGCATGCGGCTCTTTGACCACTCTGATGCGGCTCAGCTGCATTCTTGCCAACCCTCCCGGTTTCCGGGAGACTTCCGGATTTCACTGCCTCTCCCAGGGCAAACATTCTCCGATTTTAAAGTTAAAGTTAAAGTACCAATGATTGTCACACACACACTAGGTGTGGCGAGATTATTCTCTGCATTTGACCCATCACCCTTGATCACCCCCTGGGAGGTGAGGGGAGCAGTGGGCAGCAGCGGTGGCCGCGCCCGGGAATCATTTTGGTGATTTAACCCCCAATTCCAACCCTTGATGCTGAGTGCCAAGCAGGGAGGTAATGGGTCCCATTTTTATAGTCTTTGGTATGACTCGGCCGGGGTTTGAACTCACAACCTACCGATCTCAGGGCGGACACTCTAACCACTAGGCCACTGAGTAGGTGGACAACAAAATTGAGGGCGTGCCGTGATGGCACTGCATTTTGCGTCCTCTACAACCTGTCGTCGCGTCCGCTTTTTCACCTAAGAAACAGCGTGCCAGCCCAGTCACATTTTGTATGCGGCGTCTGCTCACACACTAAGTGACAGCAAGGCATACTTGTTCAACAGCCATACAGATCACACTGACGGTATTAACAACTATAACACTCTTACTAATATGCGCCACACTGTGAACCCACACCAAACAACAATGACAATCACATTTCGGGAGAACATCCACACCGTAACACAACATAAACAACAAATACCCAGAATCCCATGCATCCCTAACTCTTCCGGGCTACATTACACACCCTGCTACCACCAAACCCCGCCCACCTCAATCTACGCACGGGGGGTGGGGGGGTGTTGTTCATGTGTGGGGGGGCAGGGTTGGGGTGGCGGGCTTTGGTGGTAGCGGGGGTGTATAAAGTAGCCCGGAAGAGTTAGAAATGCATGGGATTCTAGGTATTTGTTCCGTTGTGTTACGGTGCGGATGTTCTCCCGAAATGTGTTTGTCATTCTTGTTTGGTGTGGGTTCACAATGTGGCGCATATTAGTAAGAGTGTTAAAGTTGTTTACAGTGTGATCTGTATGGCTGTTAACCAAGTATGGCTTGCATTCACTTATGTGTGTCTGCAGAAGCCTCATATAACACGTAACTGGGCTGGCAAGCTGTTTGTTCAAGCCGTAGAGGGCGTTAAAGGTAGTGACATCACGGCACGCCCTTATTGTTGTTTGGGTGAAAATCAGCATACATTCGAGAGAATAGTTTCCCTGAAATTCGGGAGTCTACCGGAAAAATCGGGAGGGTTGGCAAGTGTGACGCTGTCAAGCACCATTCATATAAAACTCGCGGGCCGCACTAACATTACATTTCCATATTAAGGTGCGGGCCGCGTGTCTGAGACCCCTGGTTTATACATAGCACAAAGCAAAAAAAAACTTTATATGTAGTGTTATTAGGGCCCGCACGGCCCATTGCAAAAGGACTCCCACAGGGAGTCCTTATGCAATGGGACATAAGGACCTATTGAATTTCTAAGGTTTTATTATTAGGGCCCGCCATGGCCCATTGCAAAAGGACTCCCACAGGGAGTCCTTATGCAATGGGACATAAGGACCTATTGTTATTTATTCTTTATTCTTTCTTTATTCTTCCGCCGCCTCTTTGAGCACTAATTTGACCCACTTAACATGCTTCAAAACTCACCAAATTTGACCCACACATCAGGACCTGCGAAAATTGCCTTTTTTTTTATAAAAAACGAACCTCAAAAATTAAAATTGCGCTCTAGCGCCCCCTATAAAAACAAAAGAAGTACACTGCCTGTAACTCCCACTAGGAAGGTCGGAAAAACATGAAACAAAATCCTCTATGTAGGTCTGACTTAGACCTAGCTTTCATAATTGTACATTGTCGGGCTAAAATCTACAGGAAGTTGGCAATTCCCCCTTCAAGACAAAAAAGTACTAAAAACAGTCACTTTTGCCTCTTTGAGCTGTAATTTGACCCCCTTAACATGCTTCAAACCTCACCTAATGAAAAAACCTAACCCCAAATCAAAAAATTGTGCTCTACAGCAATTTTTTAATAAAACGGACAAAAACCTGCTCCTCGGAAGAAGAAAACTACAAAACTGCCTGTAACTCCCACTGGGAAGGTCGGAGAGACATGAAACAAAAACCTCTATGTAGGTCTCACTTAGACCTACATTTCATTAATTGACAACCCCCAGCAAAAATCAACAGGATGTTTGCTATTCCCCCTTCAAAACAATTTTTTTGTTAAAACCGGTCACCTTCCTTCAAAAACGATCTCCTCTGAGCGCGTTTGTCGTTTCGCCTTCAAACTAACACAGGTTAGAGATAAAACCCTTGTGATTGAAAGTATAGATGGGATTTGTAATACCTGCTCCGGTTTTGATTTTATGACCCTTCAAAGACCCGCTGCGCTGATGCTGCTGCACTGCTGTTTTTTTAAGATGGCTGCTCAAAAGCAGGAATTACCAACGTGCCCACACAATGCAGACTAGGTAGGTACACTAGACAAAAGTCTTGGGACACTTCAGACTAAAAGTAGACAAAAGTATTGGGACACTTAGGACTAGCACCTGCCAAATACGCGGGCCCGTCCAACGCTGCTTGCAGCTTTAATTTCATTTTAAATTTCAAAAGAGTTTTGTGGCTCCCATTGTTTTCTTTAATTTGTGGAAACGGGTCAAAATGGCTCTTTGAGTGGTAAAGGTTGCCGACCCCTGGGCTAGGGGGAGTGCTAGCTGAGTTAGCAACACCTGCTAGCTTGCCACGCAGCGCCCCAGGATTAGCAAGAACATGCCTCCGCCCTGGACGACAAGACAGATGTATTCAGCACAGCAAACCTGCTATTTATAAAGAACAGTTGTTCATGTATGTGTTGAGGTGAGGCGAGGCGGTGGTGGGCGGGGGAGCCCTCTTGGCACTGGCGATGATCGATGTGGCCATTTGTTTGAAGTTGCCCACGAGAGCGGAACACCCACTTAAATGATGTATTGTTAGCGGCGTTATTTATGATGCCGCTCCACCTTGGCGTGCGGCCGTGTGCACATTGCGCAGGTTGTGTTTGACATGGACGACCGCAGTGTGAACAAGCCTGAGACGTGCAGGCATTCTGACCCGAGCGCTGCCCTGTGGGTCTCTTTTTTTTTTGTTTCAACACCAAAAAAAAGAGAAACACCGACAGCAAGCCAGCGCCTGCTAACGTGCCGCCTCGGATTGGTATAACGAAATAGTAGGAGTTAAGCTACCAGAACCCCAACCTTGTGAAAATAGTAGCAGTTTTTCTTTTAAAGTATGCCAAAGCTTTTGATACCATACCATACCATACCAACTTTATTTATAAAGCCCTTTAAAGACAAGCACAGTTGAAAAACAAAGGGCTGTACACCACAAAGAAATAGAGGCAAAGGACAGACTAAAAAATAACATTTAAAACAGAAATAAAAATACACAATTAAAAAGCAAATATAAATTACCCTAAGAACAGTTTGTTAGATAAAAACAGTTTAAAAGTTAAAAACAGTTCAAAAAGTTAAAAGCTAAAAACAGTTCAAAGTCTCATGCTGGGTTAAAAGCCAGTGAATAAAAATGGGTTTTAAGAAGGGTCTTGAAAATAGCCAAAGAAGGGGCCTGTCTCACATGGAGAGGGAGATCGTTCCAGAGTTTGGGACCCGCAACAGAGAAAGCTCTGTCCCCTCTGAGCTTGCGCTTTGTTTTGGGTACCTCCAGGATCAGCTGATCAGCTGACCTGAGGGACCGGGTGGGGGCATACAGATGGAGCAGCTCAGAGAGGTAAGATGTCAATACAAGCCCACAAAATGGTAATAAAAGACCTGCAATATAACACATCCGTAGTTGTAAAGAAACACAGAGGTGGCGTGGCTCAGATGGTAAAGCGGCCATCCAGCAATTTGAGGCTTTCTGGTTCGATTCTAGCTAGTGCCATCCTAGTCATGGCTTTCGTTCCCCTTCTCCCATTGCCCTTCACACTGGTGTATAAATGTTTTGTGTTGGCGCCTAAAGTCCCTACTTTAGGCGCAAGCTACAAATGTAGCTTACCCATACTTGCCAACCTTGAGACCTCCGAATTCGGGAGATGGGCGTGGTTGAGGTGCAGGCAGCATACCCCTTTTTTCCTATCATTTTGGAACTTGCAAGCGTATTTCTTCTTCTTACTCGTCTCTTCTTCGTTCGTCTGCTTCGTCTCCTTCTTGTTGTGTGTGCAGTTGTGCACTGAGCTCCAAAAGCCGTAGATGTTATTGTAGCGTCCCGGAAGAGTTAGTGCTGCAAAGGATTCTGGGTATTTGTTCTGTTGTGTTTATGTTTTTATTAATTCTATTTTAATTATTTATTTTTTTATTGTGTTCTGTTTGTGTTGTGTTGTATTTGCTCGGTACTCGTTTTATCTTTTAACCTGCTCATTGTACAGCACTTTGGCTACCCCTGTGGTAAATTTTAAATGTGCTCTATAAATAAAGTTGATTTGATTTGATTTGATTTGATTTACGGTGCGGATGTTCTCCCGAAATGTGTTTGTCATTCTTGTTTGGTGTGGGTTCACAGTGTGGCGCATATTTGTAACAGTGTTAAAGTTGTTTATACGGCCACCGTCAGTGTGACCTGTATGGCTGTTGACCAAGTATGCCTTGCGTTATCATTTAACCAGTGAAAATATCATACAACGTGTCAGCATTTCTTGACATCTTCGAGTAAAGACCATTTTTAAACTCGTCCAACGCTACAATATTATGTGATTGGGCCGGTACGCTATTTATATGGAGGAAAAGTGGACCCCTGGACAGCATGCGGCTGTTAAGGGGTGAAGGTTTCAGGTGAGAGAGGACGCTAAAGGCAGTGCCTTTAAGGCACGCCCCCAATATTGTTGTCCGGGTGGAAATCGGGAGGAATTCGGGAGAATGGTTGCCCTGGGATATTTTCGGGAGGGGCACTGAAATTCGGGAGTCTCCCGGGAAAATCGGGAGGGTTGGCAAGTATGAGCTTACCACCATTGACATGTCGCCGACGTGTCAGTTCTCTCTGTAAAGTGCTTTGAGTGTCTAGAAAAGAGCTTTATAACCCTAATCCAGTTTTATTCATATTATTATTAATGAGTACATGCCTGTCTTCCAAAAGCACGAAAGTTAAGCTCGTGCCAGATGACGAAAGAACGAAACGGAGACAAAAACATTTATTTTCCTGTAAAACTACGTACCGTATTTTTCGGACTATAAGGCACACTTAAAATCCTTTCATTTTCTCAAAGATCGACAGTGCGCCTTATAACCTGGTTCGCCTAATGTACGGCATCATTCTGGTTGTGCTTACTGACCTCGAAGCAATTTAATTTGGTACATGGTGTAATAAGTGTGACCAGTAGATGGCAGTCATACATAATAGATATGTGTAAACTGCAATATGATGGCAGTAAACGACACCAAAACTTTAAATGTTCCATTGAGAATATAGAACATTACACACGGCGCTCAAAAATCTGTCAAAATTGTTTTTAGGATGACTTCGGTAAGCTATGAAGCCGCACCACTTGATGGATTGTCGGCGCATTAAACATACGAGTATTATTATGGTGTGTGTGTATAAGGACCGCATAATGCCACCTATTAGCAGACATTATGTGGCGTTTTGTTTCACAATATTATCGAAAACCAACTTTTCTTACCTTCTGGTACCTGCTGATGTGTATTTGGGATCTGCATAAGTCCTGAAAATGTGCGCGCATCCGCAATTGTAGTCCGTGCCGACACCGTAGTCATAAGCTTGTTCTTTTTCTCTATCTTCTTATGGGACATTCATCCTCCGCTGTTGCCATTTCTAATATAAAGTAGTGTAAAGTTCTTATATCTGTCAGAAGACTAGCTATCAAAGCGCTAAAAACTTTAGTGGGTTTACATAATTCACCCAAGGAACTTTAGTTATTAGAGGGTTCCGGTCTGACGGTTTTTCACGGGACACATTTCCTGTGTTGATGTTGTATTATTGAGCCACGGATGAGGAGATGCTGCTCTGTTATTGATTTAAGTAAAGTCTGAATGTCATTAAAACATTTAGCTCCATCTTTTGACACGTCTTCCACTCCCGTCCTTGAACGCTACACCGATACAGCAAAGATGACGGGGAGAAGACGCTGTCGAAGGTGAGCCACGTAAATAAGACCGCCCACAAAACGGCGCATCCTTAAGAGACGCTCAGAAAGCTACTTGAAGACAATCTGTAAAACACTTTCACCAAAGAACCACCATCACATGTTATGTAGACCACAAGATAGTGTTTTGCATTTAGAAAAAAATCATAATATGACCCCTTTAATGCGCCTTTTGTATGAAAACAAACCTGAATAGATCCGCTCATCGGCAGTGCACGTTTTAATCCGGTGCGCCCTATGGTCCGAAAAATACGGTAATATTCCTGTCAAGGCACTATTTGACGCTGTCCTTTTTTATAAAGAAACACTACACACATTCCACCAAATGCTTCTCCTTTCTTATCTTGTCTAAAATCCTCTTTTGTTTAACTTTCGTCAGAGTGTATTTTAATGTATGTCCAGTAAGAACTGACACTCAGCTGTGTTTTAAAGCGGATTATCTACACCTTTTAAGCTATTAAACTGCTTTTTACAGATAAAATCACAAAGCGCTGTACAAAACATAGGTGATTTAAAGGCCTACTGAAACCCACTACTACCGACCACGCAGTCTGATAGTTTATATATCAATGATGAAATCTTAACATTGCAACACATGCCAATACGGCCGGGTTAGTTTACTAAAGTGCAATTTTAAATTCCGCACGACATATCCTGCTGAAAACGTCTCGGTATGATGACGTCAGCGCGTGACGTCGCGGATTGTGGAGGACATTTTGGGACAGCATGGTGGCCAGCTATTAAGTCGTCTGTTTTCATAGCAAAATTCCACAGTATTTTTGACATCTGTGTTGGTGAATCTTTTGCAATTTGTTCAATGAACAATGGAGACAGCAATGAAGAAAGCTGTAGGTGGGAAGCGGTGTATTGCGGCCGACTTCAGCAACACAAACACGGCCAGTGTTTCATTGTTTACATTCCCGGAAGATGACAGTCAATCTTTACCATTGGCCTGTGGAGAACTGGGACAACAGAGACTCTTACCAGGAGGACTTTGAGTTGGATACGCAGACACGGTACCGTGAGTATGCTTCCAAACATTTGATCGCTTGCCTGTACGTGCGTGCCGCTATGTGCATGTCACGTAAATAATTCAATGTATACACCCTGATGATTATCTTGTGTGATGACTGTATTATGAAAATAGTATATCTGTATCATGAATAAATTTAAGTGGACCCTGACTTAAACAAGTTGAAAAACTTATTCGGGTGTTACCATTTAGTGGTCAATTGTACGGAATATGTACTTCACTGTGCAACCTACTAATAAAAGTCTCAAAAAGTCTCACGTACGTAACTTTGGGGACTTTGGGGAAATATATGTGCTGTATGAACTTTGGGGAGGTGAACGGTACTTTGGGCTGTGGGATTGAGTGTGTTGTGCAGGTGTTTGAGTTATATTGGCAGGTTATATGGACGGGAGGGGGGATGTGTTTGTTATGCGGGATTCATTTGTGGCATATTAAATATAAGCCTGGTTGTGTTGTGGCTAATAGAGTATATACAGGTAAAAGCCAGTAAATTAGAATATTTTGAAAAACTTGATTTATTTCAGTAATTGCATTCAAAAGGTGTAACTTGTACATTATATTTATTCATTGCACACAGACTGATGCATTCAAATGTTTATTTCATTTAATTTTGATGATTTGAAGTGGCAACAAATGAAAATCCAAAATTCCGTGTGTCACAAAATTAGAATATTACTTAAGGCTAATACAAAAAAGGGATTTTTAGAAATGTTGGCCAACTGAAAAGTATGAAAAAGAAAAATATGAGCATGTACAATACTCAATACTTGGTTGGAGCTCCTTTTGCCTCAATTACTGCGTTAATGCGGCGTGGCATGGAGTCGATGAGTTTCTGGCACTGCTCAGGTGTTATGAGAGCCCAGGTTGCTCTGATAGTGGCCTTCAACTCTTCTGCGTTTTTGGGTCTGGCATTCTGCATCTTCCTTTTCACAATACCCCACAGATTTTCTATGGGGCTAAGGTCAGGGGAGTTGGCGGGCCAATTTAGAACAGAAATACCATGGTCCGTAAACCAGGCACGGGTAGATTTTGCGCTGTGTGCAGGCGCCAAGTCCTGTTGGAACTTGAAATCTCCATCTCCATAGAGCAGGTCAGCAGCAGGAAGCATGAAGTGCTCTAAAACTTGCTGGTAGACGGCTGCGTTGACCCTGGATCTCAGGAAACAGAGTGGACCGACACCAGCAGATGACATGGCACCCCAAACCATCACCCAACCATGCAAATTGTTGCATTTCCTTTGGAAATCGAGGTCCCAGAGTCTGGAGGAAGACAGGAGAGGCACAGGATCCACGTTGCCTGAAGTCTAGTGTAAAGTTTCCACCATCAGTGATGGTTTGGGGTGCCATGTCATCTGCTGGTGTCGGTCCACTCTGTTTCCTGAGATCCAGGGTCAACGCAGCCGTCTACCAGCAAGTTTTAGAGCACTTCATGCTTCCTGCTGGTGACCTGCTCTATGGAGATGGAGATTTCAAGTTCCAACAGGACTTGGCGCCTGCACACAGCGCAAAATCTACCCGTGCCTGGTTTACGGACCATGGTATTTCCGTTCCAAATTGGCCCGCCAACTCCCCTGACCTTAGCCCCATAGAAAATCTGTGGGGTATTGTGAAAAGGAAGATGCAGAATGCCAGACCCAAAAACGCAGAAGAGTTGAAGGCCACTATCAGAACAACCTGGGCTCTCATAACACCTGAGCAGTGCCAGAAACTCATCGACTCCATGCCACGCCGCATTAACGCAGTAATTGAGGCAAAAGGAGCTCCAACCAAGTATTGAGTATTGTACATGCTCATATTTTTCTTTTTCATACTTTTCAGTTGGCCAACATTTCTAAAAATCCCTTTTTTGTATTAGCCTTAAGTAATATTCTAATTTTGTGACACACGGAATTTTGGATTTTCAAATCATCAAAATTAAATGAAATAAACATTTGAATGCATCAGTCTGTGTGCAATGAATAAATATAATGTACAAGTTACACCTTTTGAATGCAATTACTGAAATAAATCAAGTTTTTCAAAATATTCTAATTTACTGGCTTTTACCTGTATATGTCTTGTGTTTATTTACTGTTTTAGTCATTCCAAGCTGGATATCAGGTCCCACCCGCCTCTCACAGCATCTTCCCTATCTGAATCGCTCCCACTGCCCTCTAGTCCTTCACTCTCACTTTCCTCATCCACGAATCTTTCATCCTCGCTCAAATTAATGGGGAAATCGTCGCTTTCTCGGTCCGAATCGCTCTCGCTGCTGGTGGCCATGATTGTAAACAATGTGCAGATGTGAGGAGCTCCACAACCTGTGACGTCACACTACTCGTCTGCTACTTCCGGTACAGGCAAGGCTTTTTTATCAGCGACCAAAAGTTGCGAATTTTATCGTCGATGTTCTCTACTAATCCTTTCAGCAAAAATATGGCAATATCGCGAAATGATCAAGTATGACACATAGAATGGACCTGCTAGCCCCGTTTAAATAAGAAAATCGCACCTCCAAAAACATGCACCTGGGGATAGGTTGATTGGCAACACTAAATTGGCCCTAGTGTGTGAATGTGAGTGTGAATGTTGTCTGTCTATCTGTGTTGGCCCTGCGATGAGGTGGCGACTTGTCCAGGGTGTACCCCGCCTTCCGCCCGATTGTAGCTGAGATAGGCTCCAGCGCCCCCCGCGACCCCGAAGGGAATAAGCGGTAGAAAATGGATGGATGGATGGGCATTTCAGTAGGCCTTTAAAACAGCAATTAAATTTAAACAACAGGGGCAACAACATGGGAAGGATAAAAAAAAGATAGTTAAAAGGTTCATTGACTAAAAGCTTTACTAATAAGCAAAGTGCATGTTTTTTTTTCAAGAGTTAAAACAGTCAAGCTCACAGAGGGACTGGTGCAAGTTGTTCCGGAGTCTGGGGGCTGCAGCCTGGAATGCCAGGTCTCCACGGGTGTTAAAATACGTTTTTGGGCTCTTTAGGAGACCCTGGTCTGAAGACCGACGACTGCGCCCTGAAATGTAGGACCACAACAAATCAGTGATATACTGAGGGGCCCACCATGCAACGTACGGAAAGTTAAGACTAAAATCTTAAACTCAATGCGGAATTTGACTGGAAAACAATGAAGACTGGTCTGGGTGCACCATTCCAAAGTCTGGCAGCCGCATTTTGTACCGTCTGAAGTCTCTTTAGAGTTGACTTGTTGAAACAAGTGAAAACGGAATTAGAATAGTCAAAGCGAGATGAAATGAATGCGTGACTGATCATTTCAAGATCCGATTCTGACGACAAATTTCCCACTTTAGAGATATTTCCCAGGTGATAAACACAGTTTTTAGTCAGTTGACGACAGTGGCTCTCCAAAGACATCGACTGATTGAACGCAACCCCAACGTTTCTGAGGCCGGAGTTCTGGGTGCACCAGTCCAAAGTCTGGCAGCCGCATTTTGTACCGTCTGAAGTCTCTTTAGAGTTGACTTGTTGAAACAAGTGAAAACGGAATTAGAATAGTCAAAGCGAGATGAAATGAATGCACCAGTTCTGGGTGCACCAGTTCTGGGTGCACCAGTCCAAAGTCTGGCAGCCGCATTTTGTACCGTCTGAAGTCTCTTTAGAGTTGACTTGTTGAAACAAGTGAAAACGGAATTAGAATAGTCAAAGCGAGATGAAATGAATGCGTGACTGATCATTTCAAGATCCGATTCTGACGACAAATTTCCCACTTTAGAGATATTTCCCAGGTGATAAACACAGTTTTTAGTCAGTTGACGACAGTGACTCTCCAAAGACATCGACTGATTGAACGCAACCCCAACGTTTCTGAGGCCGGTGGGTAACGTGTCTTGCCCATGGACACAAAGGCAGTAACTAAGATGGCGGAAGCGGGAATCAAACCTGGAACCCTCAAGTTGCTGGCTCGGTGGCTCTACCAACCGAGCCACGCCTTGAATGCATTCTAACGTGTAAATAATCAACACTAGCAAGAGTCAGCTAACAATGAAGGTAATGAGATCCGATTTTTTATGCTCTCTAACCATCCAAAAACCTCAATCCACTTTTGACACTTCTTCCACTCCCGTCGTTGCTTGCTACAACAAAGATGACGGAGAAAAGACGCTGTCAAAGGTGAGCCATGTTTTGATTGATTGATTGATTGAAACTTATATTAGTAGATTGTACAGTACAGTACATATTCCGTACAATTGACCACTAAATGGTAACACCCCAATAAGTTTTTCAACTTGGTCCACGTAAATCAATTCATGGTACAAATATATACTATCAGCATAATACAGTCATCACACAAGTTAATCATCAGAGCATATACATTGAATTATTTACATTATTTACAATCCAGGGGGTGGGATGTGGAGGGGGAGGGCGGGTTGGGGCGGGGTTTGGTTTAGTTGATGTCAGCACTTCAGTCATCAACAATTGCATCATCTGAGAAATAGACATTGAAACAGTGTAGGTCTGACTTGGTAGGATATGTACAGCGATCAGTGAACATAGTGAGTTCAGAAAGCATAAGAAAAAGTATATAAATTTGATTATTTACATTTGATTATTTACAATCCGGGAGGAGGGAGGGTGTTAGTCTAGGGTTGAGGTTGCCTGGAGGTGTTCTTTTAGTGCGGTTTTGAAGGAGGATAGAGATCCACTTTCTTTTACACCTGTTGGGAGTGCATTCCATATTGATGTGGCATAGAAGGAGAATGAGTCAAGACCTTTGTTAGATCGGAATCTGGGTTTAACGTGGTTAGTGGAGCTCCCCCTGGTGTTGTGGTTATGGCGGTCATTAAGGAAGTAGTTTGACATGTACTTCGGTATCAGGGAGGTGTAGTGGATTTTATAGACTAGGCTCAGTGCAAGTTGTTTTACTCTGTCCTCCACCCTGAGCCAGCCCACATTGGAGAAGTGGGTAGGAGTGAAGTGTTATCTGGGGTGGAGGTCTAGAAGTAATCTGACTAGCTTGTTCTGGCATGTTTGGAGTCTAGATTTGAGGGTTTTGGAGGTGCTGGGGTACCAGGAAGTGCATGCATAATCGAAAAAGGGTTGAATGAGAGTTCCCGCTAGAATCCTCATGGTGCTTTTGTTGACCAGAGAGGAGATTCTGTAGAGAAATCTCGTTCGTTGGTTGACCTTTTTGATTACCTTGGTTGCCATTTTATCACAGGAAAGATTAGCCTCTAGAATGGAACTTAGGTAGGTGACCTCATCTTTCCTGGTGATAACAATGTCACCCACTTTTATAGTGAAGTCACTGACTTTCTTAAGGTTGATTTGGGACCCAACTAGGATGGATTTCGTTTTACCCAAGTGTATGGATAGTTTATTGTCAGCGAGCGTAAATAAGACCGCCCACAAAATGGCGCATCCTGAAGCGACTGTCAGAAAGCGACTTGAAGATGGCCTGTAAAACATAATCTATGCAACTTTTTCACCAAGGAACCACCATTACATGTTATGTAGACCACAAGGAAGTTTTTTCAATTCAGAAAAGATATATAATATATATATATATATATATATATATATATATATATATATATATATATATATCATACTTGCCAACCTTGAGACCTCCGATTTCGGGAGGTGGGGGGCGGGGCGTGGTTGGGGGCATGGTTAAAAGGGGAGGAGTATATTTACAGCTAGGATTCACCAAGTCAAGTATTTCACATATATATATATATATATATATATATATATATATATATATATATATATATATAAAATAAATACTTGAATTTCAGTGTTCATTTATTTACACATATACACACACATAACACTCATCTACTCATTGTTGAGTTAAGGGTTGAATTGTCCATCCTTGTTCTATTTGTCACTATTTTTCTAACCATGCTGAACGCCCTCACTGATGATGCATTGCTGTGTGGCACGCAAAAAGTGCTTTCATCAAATGCACTAGATGGCAGTATTGTCCTGTTTAAGAGTGTCACAACATTGCTGTTTACGGCAGACAAACTGCTTTACTGTAGACGAAAACGTGACTGCTATTGTGTGTTGTTACCGCGCTGGGAGGACGTTAATGAAACTGCCTAACAAAAAACCCACATAAGAAACCAAGAACTCGCCCTCGATCACTCTACAGTTATAACGTGATTGGGCAGGTACGCCGTTTATATTGTGTGCCTGAATTTCGGGAGATTTTCGGGAGAAAATTTGTCCCGGGAGGTTTTCGGGAGAGGTGCTGAATTTCGGGAGTCTCCCGGAAAATCCGGGAGGGTTGGCAAGTATGATATATACAGGTAAAAGCCAGTAAATTAGAATATTTTGAAAAACTTGATTTATTTCAGTAATTGCATTCAAAAGGTGTAACTTGTACATTATATTTATTCATTGCACACAGACTGATGCATTCAAATGTTTATTTCATTTAATTTTGATGATTTGAAGTGGCAACAAATGAAAATCCAAAATTCCGTGTGTCACAAAATTAGAATATTACTTAAGGCTAATACAAAAAAGGGATTTTTAGAAATGTTGGCCAACTGAAAAGTATGAAAATGAAAAATATGAGCATGTACAATACTCAATACTTGGTTGGAGCTCCTTTTGCCTCAATTACTGCGTTAATGCGGCGTGGCATGGAGTCGATGAGTTTCTGGCACTGCTCAGGTGTTATGAGAGCCCAGGTTGCTCTGATAGTGGCCTTCAACTCTTCTGCGTTTTTGGGTCTGGCATTCTGCATCTTCCTTTTCACAATACCCCACAGATTTTCTATGGGGCTAAGGTCAGGGGAGTTGGCGGGCCAATTTAGAACAGAAATACCATGGTCCCGTAAACCAGGCACGGGTAGATTTTGCGCTGTGTGCAGGCGCCAAGTCCTGTTGGAACTTGAAATCTCCATCTCCATAGAGCAGGTCAGCAGCAGGAAGCATGAAGTGCTCTAAAACTTGCTGGTAGACGGCTGCGTTGACCCTGGATCTCAGGAAACAGAGTGGACCGACACCAGCAGATGCAAACCATCACTGATGGTGGAAACTTTACACTAGACTTCAGGCAACGTGGATCCTGTGCCTCTCCTGTCTTCCTCCAGACTCTGGGACCTCGATTTCCAAAGGAAATGCAAAATTTGCATGGTTGGGTGATGGTTTGGGGTGCCATGTCATCTGCTGGTGTCGGTCCACTCTGTTTCCTGAGATCCAGGGTCAACGCAGCCGTCTACCAGCAAGTTTTAGAGCACTTCATGAAATAAACATTTGAATGCATCAGTCTGTGTGCAATGAATAAATATAATGTACAAGTTACACCTTTTGAATGCAATTACTGAAATAAATCAAGTTTTTCAAAATATTCTAATATACTGGCTTTTACCTGTGTGTGTGTGTGTGTGTGTGTGTGTGTGTATATATATATATATATATATATATATAAATATATATATATATATATATATATATATAACCCCTTTAATGCGCCCTATAATCCAGTACGCCTTATGTATGAAAATAAACCTGACTAGACCCGCTCGTCAGTAGTGCGTTTTATAATCTGGTGCGCCCTATGGTCCGGAAAATACGGTAAATGTCTGCATACGGGTTGGATTCCGTTCACATTAGAAATCGCTTTTTTTTTTTTTTGTAATGTGAACAGCCACTAAAAAAAGATCGGATTTGACAAAAAATCCGAATTGGACATCCAGCAGTGTGAACATAGCTTATGTAAACGCATACAGTGAGAATTCATGGCGAAGCGTACACTATTAGGCCTTCACCGTTAGCGTCAACTTTTTAACAGTGCCGGTTGTAATTAAAAAAACAACAAAAAAAAAAAAAAAACACTTCGGAAAATCGTACAGTGTATGCGGCGCGTTAAGTAACAAACGAGGGAAGGTGGGGTCCAAACAAGCGGCACCAGTCGGCCCCCGCATGCATGTTTGCCTTTGGAATGCTAATCCGAGACGCAAATGCCGTGTCCCATTTAAAAAGATACTGTGTCACTTCCCAGGTGGGTGTGTGACAGAGTGCCCTTAGGGACAGCATACCCCCCCCCCCCACCTCTATCCCCCTTGCTAATGACGTTAGGCCCCCCCCCCACTGTAAATATTGAAGCTTTTCCCACATGCAGGTGTTCGTGACCTTGCGGTGGCTTTGAAACGCCTCACCTGAGGGGCGTTTTGACACCGTTGTAATCTCTTCAAGCGCACCTCCTGCTGATCTGTGCCAGTTGTAGTCTGTGCGCCAGTTTCTGTTTTTTATTTCATTGTTGATTGCTGCACAAACGGTAGGAAATAACATTATTAGCAGCATGCAAATCTGAGGCTGAAATAAAGTCATCCAAATAAAAAATGAACATACATTTGCATAAAGGCAATATTGTCAGTGAGATGTGACTGATATATACCTGACATATAAAAATGAATATGTTAAATCGAAATAGCCATCAAAAACAATCCAAATCCACTCTCACTCTCCTATACTTGTCTACCTGTAATACATGCCCGGAACTCTCTGCAGTGGAGCAAATGAACACCCCTTGAATATCATTTTTATTATTGATTATTACTATTACTACTATTAAACATGCATATGTACAGATAAAGGCCTTGACTGATAAACACCTTACTTGCAATTAACTGTAAAAATTAGATAATACATTAAGAAATTATTTAATAATAAATAATATTAATAAAATAAATGCATCCACTCCAATAATAAGCACTTAAGATGTGTTGACCATGCAATTTTGTTTTAATTAGATACAATTTGACCTTTGTAGTTTTATATTTTTCCCATTATAAATATAGAGTTTCCAAATGTTTGTATGCATTTTAAAATATTTTTGGTGTGAATTGTCAAACCTATTTTATTATACAGGTAAAAGCCAGTAAATTAGAATATTTTGAAAAACTTGATTTATTTCAGTAATTGCATTCAAAAGGTGTAACTTGTACATTATATTTATTCATTGCACACAGACTGATGCATTCAAATGTTTATTTCATTTAATTTTGATGATTTGAAGTGGCAACAAATGAAAATCCAAAATTCCGTGTGTCACAAAATTAGAATATTACTTAAGGCTAATACAAAAAAGGGATTTTTAGAAATGTTGGCCAACTGAAAAGTATGAAAATGAAAAATATGAGCATGTACAATACTCAATACTTGGTTGGAGCTCCTTTTGCCTCAATTACTGCGTTAATGCGGCGTGGCATGGAGTCGATGAGTTTCTGGCACTGCTCAGGTGTTATGAGAGCCCAGATTGCTCTGATAGTGGCCTTCAACTCTTCTGCGTTTTTGGGTCTGGCATTCTGCATCTTCCTTTTCACAATACCCCACAGATTTTCTATGGGGCTAAGGTCAGGGGAGTTGGCGGGCCAATTTAGAACAGAAATACCATGGTCCGTAAACCAGGCACGGGTAGATTTTGCGCTGTGTGCAGGCGCCAAGTCCTGTTGGAACTTGAAATCTCCATCTCCATAGAGCAGGTCAGCAGCAGGAAGCATGAAGTGCTCTAAAACTTGCTGGTAGACTGCTGCGTTGACCCTGGATCTCAGGAAACAGTGGACCGACACCAGCAGATGACATGGCACCCCAAACCATTAATTTGGCTTCATTCCTGGGTGGAACTCACATGAGAGGAAGATGGGGAGTTAATCATTTTGCAATGCAGTCTGCTGAAAATGATGGAAAGCGCCACTCTACATGGCAACAGACGCTACGGTCAAAGTTGGAATTGCCACAAAACACATTTAAAGTTATTCAACACTCTACTGGTGGATAAAGTGTATAGCACACCCCTTCATTTTGTCACGTTTCATGTGTCAGGCAGACTGTGATGAATCCCCTTACTACTGTATACAACAGTGGTTCTCAACCTTTTTTCAGTGATGTACCACCTAATCAGAGCAAAGCATTTTTGGTTGAAAAAAAGAGATAAAGAAGTAAATGTCATCAGTTTCTGATTTATTAAATTGTATAACAGTGCAAAATATTGCTCATTTGTAGTGGTCTTTCTTGAACTATTTGGGGAAAAAAAAGATAGGTTTTTATTTATAAAGGATTTTTGAATTGTTGCTATTTTTAGAATATTAAAAAAAAATCTCACGTACCCCTTGGCATACCTTCAAGTACCCCCAGGGGTACGCGTACCCCCATTTGAGAACCACTGGTATATAACATCATTGGAACCAGCCCCCATTTAAAAAAAAAAAAAAAAAAAAAAAGTAATGATAGGATTAATAAACACCAATAGATGGTCATAACAATAATATAAACCGAATAATAATTATATTAATAGTAGAATTGTATTTATTAAAAAAACAAAACATAATTTACATTGAGGTTGGTACCCATTGATAATAAGTAATTATACAATAATAGAAATAATGACAATAATATCGATGCATGTAAAATGTTTATGTAACAGATTTTCACCCAAATTGATAGCATACACAAATAAATTACAACTCTAGGTTTAACTCTTTGGAACTTTAGAAATTTGCACACACTAACTAAAAAAAACCTACAGAAGAATATAATTATATGAATTACTAAGAACTTTATCGATTGTGCAGAATTGTTGATTATTTGTGCTTTGAACAAAGAGTGCACTACCTGGCTGGGACCAGCAGAGGCGCTGTTGATTCAGTCTCAATCAGTTTGCTTTCCACAGAGAAATAACACAACGTCGTTGCGCATTTTTCTGCTCATTACAGCCCTGGAATAGAAGCAGTAGTTGAGAACATTCCGAGTCAGTTTTCCTTGCAGTCAATCAAGAACATGTTGTCAAACTAAAATCCCGAGTTTTGGAACCTTTTGAGTGATATTTTGGGCCTGAGGAGGTACAAGCTTGAAGTGTTGGCAGTCTCATACAGTAGCGGGCAGTGTTTATATATATATATATATATTTTTTTTTTGTTGTTGCTATAGCTGATGTGTGAGGCGTCCGGGGGGGAAAGTAAACTGGAGGACGGCGGAGTGGGATCGATCCAACTCTCATCAGTTCTTACCTCAGGGCCGTTCCGGTCCCCAGAAATTGATTGGGTCCACTGAGGGAATACCATAAAGAAAGAAAAAAATGGAGCTTCATTAAATGTGGAGAAAGGGAGCTCGTTTCTTTTTGCCACAGTGGGCGGCCAGGTGGCGACTAATGTGCAGCTAGTGTGTCCATCACCTGGGGAGATGACAGAAACCACCTCGGGGGGAGCCACTAGTGCCATCTTAAGAGGAAAAACTAGCACCGACAACTCTCTCTCTTTTCTGTCCGTCTGTCCGGGTCTCGGCCGTGCACAGCTGGGCGCCCCAAAATGCCACAACAGCACAAAGTCCACACTTTGTGGCTGCAGGGGACGGGCGGCCATGTCGCCTGAAAGCGGTTTGTTTCCCTTCTGGCGGAAGGACAGGCAGGCAATCAGAGAGACGGAAGGGGAAGGATGTCCGATATCGGGCCTCGGCGGCTTTGTTGTGTGTTGTTTGAGCCGCGGAGATCGAAGGGGGAGTGGATATCGGGAGCATAAAGGATGGCATTTCTTTGAAGAGAGGCTTGTATGGAGCCACCGAGAGGCTGCTGAGAACTGCCGACACGGCCCGCTCCTCGCATGTCATCCCTGCTGGGATCAGAGCGATCATCCTCTCGAACCGAGATAGTGCACAGCCTACTGAAGAACATGCAGTACTGGATGAGAGCTAGTACCTTACAATGCGCTGCCTCTCAACCAGGGATGCCCAATCGTGTTTGTTCCGCCAAAGGGTGGCTTCCCAAATATAGGGCCTCATATCATATCATATGGGCCTCTTTTAAGCTCCACAATCATCGATGACATGTCCAGAGACAGGCAGTGTAAAAAAAAACAAGTTAATAAAACATAATTTTACCATAGAAGTAACAGTCAATCAATGTTTATTTATATAGCCCTAAATCACAAGTGTCTCAAAGGGCTGCACAAACCACAACGACATCCTCGGTACAAAGCCCACATAAGGGCAAGGAAAAACTCACCCCAGTGGGACGTCCATATGAATGACTATGAGAAACCTTGGAGAGGACCGCATATGTGGGTAACCCCCCCCCCCCCCCCCCCCCACACACACACACACACAACCTGACATTGGAATGAACGTCGTCAAGGTCAAAATGTGAATTATAATCGGAAAAAATGTAACGTGCTTTATAACTATGGTCCTGAAGTAAAGTAAAGAAAATTAAATAAATAAATATTGTAAATAATTACCGTATTGTAGAGAGCACTTATACTGTATATATGTTGTGAAATCAGTTATTTACACATAAATATTTTGTAAGTGTTTATTTATTTACATACCTTAATTGTTTCCAAACGCGTCTGTAACACGGCAGTAAAATGGCAGATAAAACAAAACAGAAGTCATCGAGCTCTCCCATCACACAGACTCAATAACTCCACGGTGACGTTTTGGTGAATTTACTGAGGAATTTGCGAAACGGAAACAATACAAAAATAATTTCATTGTAAGTTAATAATACTAACACAGACACCCGTAAAAGTGTGTGAAATCTTAGCTAATGCTAACAACGCTAGCTTTAGTACATTACGATAGCACATACAAATATGCATGAAAACACTCCTACAGACATCACACATGGGATGCTTTAGTAAGTAAGACTTGTTTTGGTTATATTGTAAAACTTACAAACGTCGTTCGGAGTGATGAACGAAGAATCCATACGAGGAGAAACGCTGTGGACGATATGGAAGTCTCAACGGCACTTCTACTTCCGGTTCAAAGCTCAGTCTATGCAGAAGGGCAATGCAGCACCTGCAGTGAGCAAACTCGTCCAAAAGATGGCACCGTAGCACAAACAATAACACACCTTTTCTGGGTTTACATTTTTTTTTAATGATTTATGGCCGTCAGCAAAGAAAAATGCATAAATTAGCCGCTCCGTGAAAGCGTAAGAAACAAGTAGCGGCTAGTTTAGGGGAGATAAGGGTGTAGGTTGTGGTTAGAAATTTCGTGGTGAGGACTGGAATAGCCCGGAAGTGATCAAAGGAAGAAGGGTGTGAGCCGTGTTGACGAGCTTCACACTTTGGGCTGCACAAGCCACAACGACATCCTCGGTACAGAGCCCACATAAGGGCAAGGAAAAACTCACCCCAGTGGGACGTCCATGTGAATGACTATGAGAAACCTTGGAGAGGACCGCATATGTGAGAGTCCAGTCCATAGTGGATCCAACATAATAGTAAGAGTCCAGTCCATTGTGGGGCCAGCAGGAGACCATCCCGAGCGGAGACGGGTCAGCAGCGCAGAGATGTTCCCAACCGATGCACAGGCGAGCGGTCCACCCCGGGTCTCGACTCTGGACAGCCAGCACTTCATCCATGGCCATCGAACCTGTGTGTCTCCCCCTCCACAAGGGATAGGGGGGAGCAGAGGAGAAAAGAAAAGAAACGGCAGATCAACTGGTATAAAAAAAGGGGGTCTATTTAAAGGCTAGAGTATACAAATGAGTTTTAAGATGGGACTTAAATGCTTCTACTGAGGTAGCATCTCTAACTTTTACCGGGAGGGCATTCCATAGTACTGGAGCCCGAATAGAAAACGCTCTATAGCCCGTAGACCTTTTTTGGGCTCTGGGAATCACTAATAAGCCAGAGTTCTTTGAACGCAGATTTCTTGCCGGGACATATGGTACAATACAATCGGCAAGATAGGATTGAGCTAGACCGTGTAGTATTTTATACGTAAGTAGTAAAACCTTAAAGTCACATCTTAAGTGCACAGGAAGCCAGTGCAGGTGAGCCAGTATAGGCCTAATATGATCAAACTTTCTTGTTCTTGTCAAAAGTCTAGCAGACGCATTATGTATCAACTGTAATCTTTTAATGCTAGACATAGGGAGACCCGAAAATAATACGTTACAGTAATCAAGACGAGACGTAACGAACGCATGAATAATGATCTCAGCGTCGCTAGTGGATAAAATAGAACAAATTTTAGCGTTCTTACGGAGATGAAAGAAGGCCGTTTTAGTAACACTCTTAATGTGTGACTCAAACGAGAGAGTTGGGTCGAAGATAATACCCAGATTCTTTACTGAGTCGCGTTGTGTAATTGTTTGGTTGTCAAATGTTAAGGTGGTATTATTAAATAAATGTCGGTGTCTAGCAGGACCGATAATCAGCATTTCCGTTTTCTTGGCGTTGAGTTGCAAAAAGTTAGCGGACATCCACTGCTTAATTTCATTCAGACACGCCTCCAGCTGATTACAATCCGGCGTGTTGGTCAGCTTTAGGGGCATGTAGAGTTGGGTGTCATCAGCATAACAGTGAAAGCTAACACCGTATTTGCGTATGATGTCGCCTAGCGGCAGCATGTAATTACTAAAGAGTGCAGGGCCAAGAACCGAACCCTGAGGAACTCTGCACGTTACCTTAACATAGTTTGAGGTCACATTATTATGGGAGACACACTGCATCCTGTCAGTAAGATAAGAGTTAAACCACGACAAGGCTAAGTCTGACATACCATTATGTGTTTTGATACGCTACAGTGGTACTGTTTGTTCCATTTACAGTTATGCACTGTATAAAAAAAAAAGGCTGTAGATTTTACAGTAAGAAAAAAACATGGCAGCTCAGTCGTAAAAGTGGTACTGCTTTTTTAAGTTTACTGTAATGCACTACTACAGACATCACACATGGGACAATTTAGTAAGTATGAATTGTTTTAGTTATATTGTAAAACGTAATGTTGCTTGGAGTGATGAATGAAAAACCCTTACAATAAGAAATGCTGTGGACGGCCAAAAGACTAAACGTGATGTCGGTTGGAAAAAAAAAAAAAATGGACTCCCGATAAATGGAAGGACACTGCAGCACCTGCAGTGAGCAAATTTGTCTAAAAGAGTGTGCCATATTATTAACAATAAAACACTCTGTTTTTGCTTGTTTTTCTCATAAATGTATTTTTATTATTGCCGTTAGTAAAGAAAAATCCATAAATTAGCCGCTCTGTTTTATAAGCCATAGGGTTCAAAGTTCAGAAAAAAAGTAGAGGCTTATGGTCCGGAATTTACGGTACTTGTTTCTTCAAAAAAAAAAAGTATTATTACAATTATAATGCTAGAAATACAACTTTGATTACAATTTATTTCTGAAAAACTGTAGTCTGAGACAACTGCAATTTTTTCTCATAATAATACCACTTTTTTTTTTTTACTGTATCACAACTTTATTGTTGTATTTCAGTATCTTTTTGTTGTTCGTTCACTGAGGCCCTCATACTTCTTTGTACCCTACTAGACTGGGGAATTGCATGAAAATACTGCTGAAACAGAAACGGCGAGGATGTTTTGCTTTCTACGTATGTCACAGAAGCCGTGTTGCGACTCCGCCGTGAAGCGACGCTAAACAGGGCCTGCTGTGTACGAGGCTAAAGCTCCTTTTTGGAAGAACTGTAAACAAAATAGTTCTCACAAAGGCAACAATGGCGCCGCGAGTCCCATTTGAAATGTATGCGACTCCACTTTGTGTTTTACACTTGTCAAAATGAAGCCGAGCTTGCTTTGTTCAGGCTGCGGATCACACTTTGTAGGACGATTTGGGGGAGGGCAAGCGAGCGGCGGCGGCGGCGTCTTCTTCTTAGCATCTTTACGTCTTTGCGTCGGCGGCAATCGGGCGGGGGCCGCCCTGTTGACATCTGCGCTTACGCCGGCAACTTTTAGGCAAGGATGCAAACAAAGCAATGCGATGCAAGGGCACAACAAACACACACGACACCGTTGGAAACACCTGGCTATACGGGAGCGTGCGTCCTTGCAAGGATTAAATCAGCACTTCAAAAGAGCGGGAGACAAAAAAAACAGGAAAAAAAAAAACAGTCCCGGCGGAGGAGAGACGGTAGGCGAGACTGTCATCTTGCAAAGGGGGCGCGGGGGGAGCGAAAGCAGGAGAGCAGGAAAGGGGGCGGAGTTTTCAGGTGAGCCAGTGGGTAAGAGTGATATTTCCTCTGTGTTGAATTGCTGTTTGAATTCCCCCTGTGTGCTAACGAATACAGATTTATATATATATATATATATATATATATATATATATATATATATATATATATACCGTATTTTTCAAACTATAAGTCGCAGTTTTTTTCGTAGTTTGGCCGGGCTCCAGTGCATTTTTTTTGTTTTTTTCCTTCTTTATTATGCATTTTCGGCAGGTGCGACTTATACTCCGAAAAATACGATATATATATATATATATATATATATATATATATATGTATATGTATATATGTAGTTTGGCCGGGCTCCAGTGCGATTTTTTTGTTTTTTTCCTTCATTATTCGGCAGGTGCGACTTATACTCCGAAAAATACGATATATATATATATATGTATATATATATATATATATATATATATATATATATATATATATATATATATACATAAACACATATATATATATATATAAACACATATATATATATATATATATATATATACATATATAAACACATATATATACCTGTGTGTGTGTGTGTGTGTGTGTGTGTGTGTGTGTGTGTGTGTGTATATATATATATATATATATATAAACACACATATATATATATATATATATATATATGTGTATATATATATATATATATATATATATATATATATACACACATATATATGTATATATATACACACATATATATATATATAAACACACATATATGTATATGTATATGTATATATATATATATATATATATGTATATATATATATGTATATATATATGTATATATATATATATGTATATATATATATATGTATATATATATATATGTATATATATATGTATATATATATATATGTATATATATATATGTATATATGTATATATATATGTATATATATATATATGCATATATATATATATATATATATATATATATATATATATATATATATATATATATACACACACCGTATTTTCCGGACAATAAGGCGCACTTAAAATCTTTTTTTTTTCTCAAAAATCGACAGTGCGCCTTATAACCCGGTACACCTAATGTACGGAATAATTCTGGTTTTGCTTACCGACCTCGAAGCAAGTTTATTTTGCACATGGTGGCAGTCAAACATAAGAGATAGTGTAGACTGCAATATGACTCAAGTAAACAACACCAACATTTTATATGTTCCATTGAAAATATAGAACATTACACACAGCGCTCAAAAATGTATTAAAATGTTTTAGCACCACTTTGGTAAGCTATGAAGCCGCATCCCTTGATGGATTGTCGGGGCATTAAACTTCAGAGTATTATTATGTTGTGTGTATAAGGTAAGACACATTATCTGGCGTTTTGTTTCGCAATGTTGCGCAAAAGCAACTTTTCTTATCTTCCGGTACTTGCTGATCTGTATTTGGGATCTGCATAAATCCTGAAAAATTCCACGCGTCCACCTTTGTAGTCTGTGCCGACACCGTAGTCGATAAGCTTATTTTTTTCTATCTTCTTGTTATGGGACATTCATCCTCCGTTGTTGCCATTTCTAATATAAAGTAGTGTAAAGTTGTAACTTAAATCTGTCAGTAAACTCACCATGAATGTGCTAAAACATACCGGTGTAGTGAGTATACTTTATTCACCCAATAAACTTTAGTTATTAGAGAGTTCCGGTTGGACGGTTTTTCACAGGACACTTTTTCCGCCTCGTTGTTGTTTCCGGATGAGAAGATGCTGCTCCGTTCTTGATTTAAGTAAAGTCTGAATGTCATTAAAACAGTTAGCTCCATCTTTTGACACTTCTTCCACACCTGTCCTTGCACGCTACACCGCTACAACAAAGATGACGGGGAGAAGACGCTGTCGATGGTGACCCACGTAAATAAGACCGCCCACAAAACCGCGCATCCTGAAGCGACTGTCAGAAAGCGACTTGAAGATGATCTGTAAAACATAATCTATGCAACTTTTTGACTCCCTCTCTGGCTGAGACGTTGACTTTATGTCTAAATAAGTGCTATAGTCGCCGAATACAAGGTCCACAAACTTGCGGTGTGTCAAATCAGTGCTGAGTCAGGAACATTGAGGGCCATGGCTGTAGGAAACCTCTCGAACTAGTCTTGCATGAACTCCAAAAGTTAGTATTATCCGTAGTTAAGTAACATGAGCATCCAGCTGCTTTATCTGCCTCTGCATGCACTTTAAAATGTTGGCATGGCTACTGAGCATAGGTAAGTAGCCAAAAATTGTACTCAAGTAAGAGTACCCTTACTTTAGAGTAATATGACTCTTGTACAAGTAACATTAATCATCCAGATAATTACTTGGATAAGAGTAAGTATTCAATGAAAACAACTACTCAAACACAACACAAAATAACTGGTGAGTAACTTCTGATTTATTTAGTCATATTTTTTTAATGATACTTACACACACAACTGGTGTGGGTGGGTGGGTGCGTGTGTCGAAATCATGGTACCAATACGGAAAACAATTGAATCTAGTAGAGAATGTCTCATTTGCACCCCTGATGGTGAAATCTATCAAAAAGGAGGAATTTTTCTAATTGACTGTCTGTTTTAAAAGTGCTTCCCCACTGGTCAACATATGAAATAACAAGTGTCTGTAAAAAATGTCAAGTGCTCCGCCTCTGGCCAACATATGTAATAAGTGTGTGTAAGAAATCGAACTGCGCTCCTTTGGCCAAAATTAATTTAAAAAAAAATACATAAATATGTATATACACTGCAAAAACTGAAATCTAAGTAAGATTAAATATCTCAAATAAGGGTGATATTTGCTTATTTTCTGTCTGATAAGATAATTATTCTCACTTAGCAGATTTTATGTTAGTGTGTTACTTGTTTTAAGGGTTTTGGTCCTAAATGATCTCAGTAAGATATTACAGCTTGTTGCTGAGATTTGATGACCTATATTGAGTAAAACATGCTTGAAACTAGAATATCAACTGATGCAAAGCTGTGTCATTAACACTCACAAGTATAAAACTACTTTTTTAAAGTAATAATTTCTTATTTCAAGCATGAAAAAAAAAAATTATGATTCCGAGTGCATATCATTATGCTAAGATAATGGCACCAGCATTTACCTAATTTAAGAATATTTTTCAACATATTGAGCAAAAAGGTCTTTGTTTTTTTCTCCCAAGAAAAGTGCACTTATTAGTAAGAATATTTTAATATATATATATATATTTTAATATTTTAAGGTATTTTTGGGTTCATTGAGGTTAGCTAATTGTACTTGTTTTGGAAAGTCTTGACAAGCCGAATTTTCTTGTTCTATTGGCAGATAATTTTGCTTAGTTCAAATAAAATACCCCTAATTTTGGTATTTTTTTGTTTTGTTTTTGAACACTGACTTTTTGCAGTGTAGAGACATACTGTAATAACTTGAAGTAAATAATGAAGATTAAAAACCAATTACAAAAAAAAACATGATAAAAGCTTATCTTTTGTATATATTACTACCCACTTTTGATGTGTTACACTTATATTATTGTTGTTTAAATTGAACTCATCATTCATGTTGACTGGGCAGTTTGCTCCTTATCACTATTACATTTTTTTTTTTTTTTTTTTTTTGCTGCTATGTTGAGCATTAATTGTCCTTGTCAATAAATGACCATGCGGGCAAAGAGAGCTCCATTCTACTTTCCACTGTCCCAATGCAGTCCAAATCATTGTTAAAGTAGAACAAATAATGTGTTTTATTTATATATATATATATATATATATATATATATATATATATATATGAATTAAGACATTTACGGCACCTAAACAATGTATTTAAAATTGCGTTTCCATATTTGGAACAATACTCCAATCACATTTTGGCAATACACAATACTATACAAGCACAAGTATGATTGCACTGCATTTGATTGTTTACCCAATTTATTTCTCTCATATTAAAAAGTAATGATTTTAAAGAGCGATGAATGGGTTATTCCATTACCGGAGCTCACTATTTCATCCTGCTGCATTTAAGTTCACTGCTAATTTACCATAGCGGCGTAAATCATGTGTCACACAACAGAGGCTCGCCCCTTAAATTGTCATTACTGGATGAAATTGTCGTGATTTAATATGTCATGAGTTCACCAAGGAGTTGTTTTTCTTCTCTCCAAATTGTGTTTAATAACTCAAAACAAGATGAGCTTTTATCACAGACCAAACAAGAAGGGGAATGCGAAAATAAATCAGCCTCTAAAAGGGAATAGCTCCTGGCTTGGTCCGTAGGTTACATCACACGTTGATTGTGCGCCTGTTTACACGTGTGCTTATGTGCGTGCAGGTGGAGTTCGAGTGGCTGCGACAGTACTGGTTTCAGGGCCAGCGCTACACCCGTTTCTGCAGCTGGTGGAGCAAACCCATGGAGGATCTGGAGAAGGAGTGGAAGCTCATGGAGACCATGGTGAGCTTTGCGCATACCACAGCTGCATTTCTAGATTCCACCTTTACACTTTCAGAGAGGTGTGTGTTCTTACTTTTTGCTTTGCAACAATTTCCTCCATGGGAAATAATGGAAACATAATAATAAATAATCTCTTCAAGGGTCAAACTGTCGCCATCATAAAACATTTTATTAGCACGCTCAGCAGCTCTCATAGAAATGTAAAAATAAGTTACCCCTGTTGTAATAATACTAATAATGGAAATTGAAAGTAACACTTTGGCCATAATGTCGTAGTTGTGCGACCTCAGCGGACTGCTCTACTACTAAAAAAATGTTTAAAAAAAAAAAGTACCTCAATGTTTTTATGTACATTAAATATACTAAAATTAATAAAGTGTAGGTCAATCAATATATGCTAATCCTATGATTGTCAAACTTTTTTCCACCAAGTAGCACCATAATAACCAACATTCAAATTCAGTAGTGTAGTAGGCCTAGGTATTCATTAAAAACAAGGCAAAGTGTATTTAAAATGTTGACCACTGTAACATTACACACAGTTTGAATAGTAACACTGTTTGGATATAAAAAAAAAAAACAACAACCAAAAACCACTGTAACCAAGTTATTCTTTGGCACATCACTAGATGGAGCCCGCTACCTGTACCTCAGTTTGAGAATCACTTTGCTAGTTTTATCCACAACTTAGCTTTGTGTTGTATAGTCTCATGTCTAATTCATCCCCCTTGAGGTATTTCATTTTGTCTTATTATTATACATTGATATTATTATGTTGCCAACTAAAACCTTTTAGAGGGTTTTAGAAATCTCAAATATGTAAAATTTTTGGGGGGATTTGGGACAGTTCTATTTTCTCTTTATTATTATTATTTGTAATGTTCAAATCTGGGACATGTTTATTTGTCTGTAGAATGTTTCACGGGGCGCTGGAGCCTATCACAGCTGCAATCGGGCGGAAGCGAAGGGAATAAGCGGTAGAAAATGGATGGATGGATGGATGGATGGATGTTTGTTTCACGGGCCAGTAAAAAATTGAAAATGGCACCCGGGCCGCTCTATGGACACCTCTGCTTTATTATTATTATTTATGTTTTGTTTTATTTCGCCAAATCAGAAAAAAATAAAAAAAATAACGGTCATGTTTGGATGAAACATAATTATTAAATAAACTCATGTAATATGGAGAAACTTGCTTCTTAAAATGAAATTCAATATATAATATAATAATACTAAATAGTAATATTATAATAAAATAATAATTTAATTAAACAGTAGATACACAATTAGGTTATACAATATTACAATTGGGGCTAACTAGTGATTAATCAACATCCAGGATTAATGCAATAACTTTTTGTGATTAAAAGCGTGAGTTAATGCCTTAACTTTGACATCCCTAATATTTGGTTAAACGTTTTTGACAATAACATGTCATTTGTGTCATTCTGTTGGGGTATTCTTTAACATGTGCAAGCAAGTAATTTATTGTGATTAATCATGATTAATCACAGTTCAAAAGTGTGATTAATATGATAAGAAACATGAATCGTTAGATGGCACTAAACTGAAATATATGAAATAATTAGGGCTGTCAAAAATAATGAGTTAACTCATGTGATTAATCACCAAAAAATATTGCCTTAAACATCTATAAACACAGATTAATCAGGCAATTTATTTTGGCTTCACATGCTTCACTACCTTAACCATGGATGTTCCCTTGAAAGGTTGAGGGTTGCTATAGGGCAGGCCTGGGCAATTATTCTGACTCGGGTGGGGTGCAAATTTAGAGAAAAAAAATGTGTCTTGGGGCCATTATATCTGATATCGGATTGAATGCTAAAAACTTTGACAGACCGCCCTAAATAACTGAATGGAATTTTACATTTTTTTTACTGAATGAGACACCCAGAATGTACATGAAAATAAAGATATTAACTATGAAAGATAAAACACTGAATATTAACAATATGTCAAACACTCTCTCGATCGACATATTTTACAATCAAGCAAAACACAACAAAAATGCAACAAACAGTGAAATATGAAGAAAAAACCTCCACCTACAATCAGATATATTTGTTGTAAAAATCTCCTTCCGCGTCTGTCTCTGACACCCGCATTTCAGGCTGGCCGCTCTGTAAACACTCTGTGGAAACGCTCCCCACCCACACTGCTTGGTGCCTCGTCTGAGCTGCTGTGACGTAGATTACCATAGTAACTAATTAGATTACCATAGTAACTAGTATAGTATGCAAAAGCGTAGATTCCCACCATTTAAATACTTTGTATAGTTCAAGACTTACGGTCATTTGAAAACATCACTGCAAATCATAATGGCAGCTACAGTTTCCATTTTAAAAATCTAAAAAAATTATTTGGGAATGTCCGGCGGGCCAGATTGAAAAGCTTAACGGCCCCGGGCCTTAATTTTCCCAGGTCTGCAATAGCGTCAGTGATCCGCTCAATGCTTACGTCAGAGCAATGATGAGTGGGGAGACTTGGACTGGTGTGCTAGCTGGTAAATTTCACTTAAAAACGAAAACTAATTGTAGTGCATTCAAGTAAAAACACATTTTTGAAAATAAAATTGCATTTATGTCCAAATATAATAAATATATATATTTATTATTATAACAGTCACATTTTTACAAGAAAAGCTTGAAATTTTGGCAATTTTAGAAGAGTCGTAATTTTCCCCGACAAAAGTCACAATTTTATAAGAAAACGTTAACATTTTGGCAATATATTAATAATCAGAATTTTACTTGGCAAAATTATGACAAGTCATAATTTTTCTCAAAAAATGTCACTATTTTACAAGGACAACAAAAAAACTGGCAATATTGTGACAAGTCAGAATTTTACATGACAAATGTCACTATTTTACATTAAAAAGTATTCATTTTATAGATAAAAAAAAGGAATAATTTCATGAGAACATGTTGCAATATTTCAGAAACAGAAAGAATGAGAAATTGTTCCCAATTTTATAAGAAAAAAGTTAAAAAGACTGCTTTTATTTTTATTATTATTTTTTTGTTTTTAGTTGGTTTTTAATCTTCATTATTTACTTCAAGTTATTACAGTAAGTCTCTACATACATATGTATTTTATTTTTCAATTTCTTACACACACTTGTTATTTCATATGTTGGCTAAAAAAGAAATATATATATATATTTTTTTTAAGTTATTCTAAATCATGCAAGCGAGCAATAACATCTGATTAATAATAATTAATCCAAATTTAAGTGTGATTAATCAGATTTTTTTTTTTTTTTTATCTTCGCAAGCTGATTTTTCTTTCTGTCATTTAATATCCCGTCTATAAATGCCCATCATGCCTTTGCTTGTGCCTCAACAGGAGTGACGTAGTGCCCAATAAATGCCCCCGCGGTCCAAAAGGAGGGCGGAGTGCGTTTGTGTTTAAAATGACATGATGGACTGGCGCCTTATTAAAGACGTGTCATTTGTTTAATCGCGGCCTCGCAGACATTTTATAGCGTAGAGGGACGCAGCTATTAGTCAGACAGCGACTGTAAAGGAATCACTTTGTAATGTCACACTCATAATTAAGTCTCGGCAGTGGTGTACACGTGTGCAACACACATCTTATACATGCTTTGCTCTCCAAGTGTGTGTTTGTTTAACAGGCTGATGCTCTAGAAGCAGCAGGGGGCACTCTTGTATCACTGAAGCAGCCCCTCTCTCTCTCCCGGTGTTTGCAAACGTCTCTCGCCCACTGATGGAGACTCCAGGAGCTCTCAGAGTGTGTCAGTGTGCAGAGCTGAGCAGTAATCACATCTAATGCTCCAGCAGGGATAAAGACTGAGAGCACCTCCACTCTCTCTCCATGTCTTTCTCGCTCGCTGTCCGAGTGGGTGAGTGGGTGGGCGGGTGAGGGTTTTTTTTCTTTCGGGAGACAGGAGCTAAACTCATCTAGAGCTCCACCTCCAGGGGCCTTAAGATGAAGTGTGTGATTTGGACCTGCATTTAGAGAAGGGCATCAAGTGAAATTTCTTCCTGGCTTTCTCCCCTTGTGTTGTAGTGTCGCCATCTCTTTCTAATGCTGTGGAGCGGCCAAGGAAACCACAACCTGCGTGTGTCTCCATATTTGGGATTCCTCTATGCACTCAAGTCGAATATAAGGGACGTTAAATATAGCAATGAAAAAAAAAAAAGAAAAATTCAATAAAAAAATTAAAATAATTACAAACAATGATATCGCTTGTTATAAATAATACAAAGAAGTGTGTAAGTGTGTGTAAATATTTTGGGATCTTTCAGACAAAAAAAACAAACATAATATAATAGTAAAATAATACCTGGAAAAGTTATTTAAATAATTATAATATAAGAAAATAAATTAGAAAATACTAAAAATTATGAAGAATAATACAATTTCATATAAATAGGGAAAAAATATATTAGCGTGTGCTCAAGTAATAATTTTCTTCCATGCTCCATAATATAAATGCAATGCAGGGGATGAAAGACCATTTTTTTCCCC
This sequence comes from Nerophis lumbriciformis, assembly GCF_033978685.3. NCBI lineage: Eukaryota > Metazoa > Chordata > Actinopteri > Syngnathiformes > Syngnathidae > Nerophis > Nerophis lumbriciformis. The sequence goes on along the minus strand of NC_084553.2, from coordinate 53,060,297 downwards.
CAAAAGTACATACATTAAATAAAATATAAACTAAATGAATACAAATATCGTTTTTTAAAAGCAATCATATAATATAAAGAAGTGTAAAACTCTTGAGTTTGTGTGTCCGTGTTTACATTTCTATTTTATCCATTCATGTGAATGTAAACGCCTAAATGATAGTACAAAAAGATACAAAATTATACATCAACATATGTCAACAAATAAATTTGAAAAAAAAGTCCTCTAAATGATGGTAAATATTACTAAGAAGTGATATATAAAGAAGCCAAATGAGTGTGTCTACGTTTGTGTTTTTTTCCTGGAAGGAATTGAATGACTATATTTTAAAAATAATAAATAATGTCAATATTACAATATAATTATTATTCACACATGAATTTGTAGTGGAGATACATGCTTTTGAGAATGATGGATACATAATAGTGTACTTTTTTTTTTGTCTCGGCTATTCTGTGAATTTATTTCGTAGTAGTTTTTATTGATGGGGGAAAGAAAAAAAAAACATTACATTTGCAGGCGCTCACAAATGTAATAATTCACCGGCGTGATGAAAGACAACATTTATTGCTCTGGCAAGCGATATTTACATTCCCCTGTTCGGCGACCTCTCGATACGCTGATGAAAAGCACTTCATGCATGTGACTTATAGATTTGGTGGTATGCTGAGGGGGGCTGTGGTTGTCATTTCTCTTCTTGCTTTATTTAAAATACGTATACATTACTTTATTAGATATCATTTCACACGGCCGACAATTTGTATTTATTTAGAATTTTCTCACACTGTCTGTGGATTTCATACAAACACCTCAGACGAAATGTTGTATACAGAAAAAAAATGCATACATTATCATATTGTATGTAATAAAAAGCTAAGGTGTTCAACATAATTTTTCCAGTAGGAAATCATGGAAATTAAAATAGTCCGTTTTTACACATTTTCATAAAGAGGACATTTTCATAAAGAGGAAAAATATCAACCAATATAGTAAAATGTAATAATGATTATTATTTGAAATATATTATTTACATAAAAAACTACTATTTAGAATGGATTATTATCAGTTATTTTTGATTGTTAATGAGATATATTATTAGATGTTGCACTAATTTGCTCGTTGATGTTTTGTTCAGAAAGCTTAGCAATCAACCAATATTGGTAATGCACACAATATAGCAATAAATAACATTTAAAAGGTAGTTCTCTACTACAAAATTTTTTTTAAAACTAAAAACACGTCATATATTTTGTTATTAAATAAAAACATTAACCAGGAAAAAAAACTGTCATGTTTTGTATAATCACTAATACATGGAGGTCTACAAAAAAAAAAAAAAAAATTACATAGCAGGGCTGGCCATTTTCGACGTGCAGCTAATTACTATTAATGAGAAATATTATTAGATGTTACACTAATTTTCTTGGTCAGCTATAACAAAGCTTTGTTGATGTTTTGTTCAGATATTGTAGCAATATAATTTTATACTGGTATTGACTTCTTTAATGCACTAAATAATCAAATACATTAATAAAAATACAAAAAGCAGCCCTCTAAACACTCTAAAAAACATGTTTTATATAATTTGTTCATATTTCAAAATTAAATAAAATGATAATGATTAAACAAAAAAACTAAAATTTGTAATGTTTTTGATCGTACATTTACTAAAAAGACATATAAAACACAGAAAATTTGGCATTTTTAATGCATAAGATATATCAATAAATACAACAAAAACATTAGTTCTGTACTAAAAAAAAAAAAGAAAACAATAATTTTGAAACAAATAAAAACTATTTGTTATGTTTTAGATAAACACCACTACTGTATATGTATATTTACAAAAACACACAAAAAATGTTACAAGCGCGGATAACACACACACACACACACACACACACACACACACACACACACACACACACACACACACACACACACACACACAGTATGTTCAATTGTTGCTTTGTATTTTGTTGATAAATCCAGCTTGGTCCCCACATGGGTTGCGTTTGTTATAACGTTTGGACTACGACGGCGCTGTACTCCCCCTGTTTTATGGCTACTGCCTCTCCCTGGGGCAAACTGAAGCCTGTTGTCATGCAAATGCACCTCCTTCCATCTGAATGACACTCTGATAAATAAAAAAAACTAAAAAAAAAAAAAAACATAAATAAATAAGCCAAACAAAAGCTTGCAACCTCATGAATTCATTTTGCCGGAAACAACCAGGCGGGCTACTGAAGTGTGAGGGTGTGTGTACGTAAGGTAAATGTGCTTCTCCCTGCACGTAAACGTAAAGGTTCTCCACTCCCTTGTGATCCAAGCGTCCACGTCGACCCGCCTGCCTGCTTCCCCGAGGAGTGGGCTATCACGGCCATCGCACAATAGTGACATTTCCTTTAACTAGCAACAATGATTCGCTTTCTATTCCAAAGTGACTGACAAAAGGCGGGCGGAAGAGAGGCTGGGCTTTATGCAGAATATTTTAAACACCGATGTTTTTATCCGTGGAGGGAGGGAGTGTCGGCGACGAGCGACCCCCTTCTTCCTGTTGTGCACGCCATTGATGTTAATGTATGCACTCGGCGTGACTTTAATTGATTTAGCAGCTTCTCGCTCGCACACTACAGCTTCATCCCCCCCCTTCCCTAATTTGTCACTTTTTCCCCGACTTCTGTGGGCTGCGCGTCTCCCGACTTCAAAAAGGCGGCAACGGCAGAAGCAGCGGCGACGAAAATCTCTTTGCATCCGTCCGCCATCTCCCATTCCCGCTCCGCCGTCCCGACGTCTCGCTTGACAGCAGCCTTGTTAGACGAGGCTCTTATCAAGGAAATTAATCTACTTTCATAATAATAAACGGGATCCACTGCAGCCGCGGTACACTTGTATACATCAAGATGTAACAAACAGGAAGTGGTACCGGGGGCCATGTCTCGCGCTTCTCCATTCACCCAGCCTGTCAGTCCCTGTTTCCCTCAGTTTGGTCACACCTATATGTCTTCTTTTCTCCGTGGTGTAAAAGGAAGCTGTTCCGCGTTCGCTTTTAATAAGAAAAGGCGGGTCTCTGCTTCAGGGTAGATACACCGTCACTCATCGCCGGGTTATTTCGGGTCACGGCGGAAGCTTCAAAGTGGTGCAATCGTTTGTGTTGTTAAAGAGTACAAGTGTGATGATAACCGTAGAACCTATAATGGCCCTTTCCATGACAGTCTAGGTCAGGTGTATCCAAGCGTTTTGTTGGCACGCAACCTATTGTCGAAATAAAAATAAGACAATAACAACAATAGAAATGTAAGAAAAATAAGCACAAATATGTAATATAATGAGAACAAGCTGAATTTGTGTTTAGTAATAACTAGGGATGTCCCGATCCAGGTTTTTGCACTTCCGATTCGATACCGATATTGTTTTTGCACTTCCAATCCGATACCGATACTGGCCTATCCGAGCATGTATTCAAGTTTAAAGTTATTTAGCCTACTTAGTTGACAGAATCATGTTGAAAGGGGTTTTAGTACTCTTGATAACAACTAGCCAGCTGAATTAGGGGAGTTTGAAAAATACACAATGGTTGGTAGCAAGAAACTGACCTGTTTATTCAAGGATTAACACAAAATAGACAAAATTATACATGACAAACAGAAATGGCATCATTGAACTAGGGCTGGGCGATATGGCCTTTTTTTAAGATTGCGATATTTTAAGGCCATATTGCGATACACGATATACATCTCGATATTTTGCCTTAGCCTTGAATGAACACTTGATGCATATAATCACAGCAGTATGATGATTCTATGTGTTTTGATTGATTGATTGAGACTTTTATTATTAGGGTGCACAGTGAAGTACATATTCCGTACAATTGACCACTAAATGGTAACACCCGAATAAGTTTTTCAACTTGTTTAAGTCGGGGTCCACTTAAATTGATTCATGATACAGATATATACTATCAGATATATACTATCATCATAATACAGTCATCACACAAGATAATCACATTGAATTATTTACATTATTTATAATCCAGGGTGTGGAGGGGGGCGCCAGATGTAAGTGTCAAAAAGACAGCCAAAAGAGTTTTATATAAGAATAAATGTAAAGTTAAAATATAGGGTAGAAATGCACCCATTTGCAGAAAATGTAGTCTTGATTTTCAAAATTTTCTTTGAAGGCTTGCATGTCTACATTAAAACATTCTTCTTCATACTGCATTAATATATGCTACTTTTAAACTTTCATGCAGAGAAGGAAATCACAACTAAAAAAATCACAAATTTTTTCATACGGTGTTGATGTGGAAATTTTTGCCTCGGCATTTTGATGGTGTGGGCGTGTGGCACCGAATGGAGATAAGCGTCTCGACAGTCGTTTGTGTTGTTAAAGAGTACAAGTGTGATGATAACCGTGGAACCTGTAATGGCCCTTTCCATGACAGTCTAGGTCAGGTGTATCCAAGCGTTTTGTTGGCACGCAACCTATTGTCGAAATAAAAATAAGACAAAAACAACAATAGAAATGTAAGAAAAATAAGCACAAATATGTAATATAATGAGAACAAGCTGAATTTGTGTTTAGTAATAACTAGGGATGTCCCGATCCAGGTTTTTGCACTTCCGATTCGATACCGATATTGTTTTTGCACTTCCGATCCGATACCGATACTGACCGATACCGATACTGGCCTATCCGAGCATGTATTAAAGTTTAAAGTTATTTAGCCTACTTAGTTGTCAGAATCATGTTGAAAGGGGTTTTAGTACTCTTGATAACAACTAGCCAGCTGAATTAGGGGAGTTTGAAAAATAGACAATGGTTGGTAGCAAGAAACTGACCTGTTTATTCAAGGATTAACACAAAATAGACAAAATTATACATGACAAACAGAAATGGCATCATTGAACTAGGGCTGGGCGATATGGCCTTTTTTTAAGATTGCGATATTTTAAGGCCATATTGCGATACACGATATACATCTCGATATTTTGCCTTAGCCTTGAATGAACACTTGATGCATATAATCACAGCAGTATGATGATTCTATGTGTTTTGATTGATTGATTGAGACTTTTATTATTAGGGTGCACAGTGAAGTACATATTCCGTACAATTGACCACTAAATGGTAACACCCGAATAAGTTTTTCAACTTGTTTAAGTCGGGGTCCACTTAAATTGATTCATGATACAGATATATACTATCAGATATATACTATCATCATAATACAGTCATCACACAAGATAATCACATTGAATTATTTACATTATTTACAATCCAGGGTGTGGAGGGGGGCGCCGGATGTAAGTGTCAGAAAGACAGCCAAAAGAGTTTTATATAAGAATAAATCTAAAGTTAAAATATAGGGTAGAAATGCACCCATTTGCAGAAAATGTAGTCTTGATTTTCAACATTTTCTTTCAAGGCTTGCATGTCTACATTAAAACATTCTTCTTCATACTGCATTAATATATGCTACTTTTAAACTTTCATGCAGAGAAGGAAATCACAACTAAAAAAATCACTAATTTTTTCATGCGGTGTTGATGTGGAAATTTTTGCCTCGGCATTTTGATGGTGTGGGCGTGTGGCACCGAATGGAGATAAGCGTCTCGACAGTCGTTTGTGTTGTTAAAGAGTACAAGTGTGATGATAACCGTGGAACCTGTAATGGCCCTTTCCATGACAGTCTAGGTCAGGTGTATCCAAGCGTTTTGTTGGCACGCAACCTATTGTCGAAATAAAAATAAGACAAAAACAACAATAGAAATGTAAGAAAAATAAGCACAAATATGTAATATAATGAGAACAAGCTGAATTTGTGTTTAGTAATAACTAGGGATGTCCCGATCCAGGTTTTTGCACTTCCGATTCGATACCGATATTGTTTTTGCACTTCCGATCCGATACCGATACTGACCGATACCGATACTGGCCTATCCGAGCATGTATTCAAGTTTAAAGTTATTTAGCCTACTTAGTTGACAGAATCATGTTGAAAGGGGTTTTAGTACTCTTGATAACAACTAGCCAGCTGAATTAGGGGAGTTTGAAAAATACACAATGGTTGGTAGCAAGAAACTGACCTGTTTATTCAAGGATTAACACAAAATAGACAAAATTATACATGACAAACAGAAATGGCATCATTGAACTAGGGCTGGGCGATATGGCCTTTTTTTAAGATTGCGATATTTTAAGGCCATATTGCGATACACGATATACATCTCGATATTTTGCCTTAGCCTTGAATGAACACTTGATGCATATAATCACAGCAGTATGATGATTCTATGTGTTTTGATTGATTGATTGAGACTTTTATTATTAGGGTGCACAGTGAAGTACATATTCCGTACAATTGACCACTAAATGGTAACACCCGAATAAGTTTTTCAACTTGTTTAAGTCGGGGTCCACTTAAATTGATTCATGATGCAGATATATACTATCAGATATATACTATCATCATAATACAGTCATCACACAAGATAATCACATTGAATTATTTACATTATTTATAATCCAGGGTGTGGAGGGGGGCGCCAGATGTAAGTGTCAAAAAGACAGCCAAAAGAGTTTTATATAAGAATAAATGTAAAGTTAAAATATAGGGTAGAAATGCACCCATTTGCAGAAAATGTAGTCTTGATTTTCAAAATTTTCTTTGAAGGCTTGCATGTCTACATTAAAACATTCTTCTTCATACTGCATTAATATATGCTACTTTTAAACTTTCATGCAGAGAAGGAAATCACAACTAAAAAAATCACTAATTTTTTCATACAGTGTTGATGTGGAAATTTTTGCCTCGGCATTTTGATGGTGTGGGCGTGTGGCACCGAATGGAGATAAGCGTCTCGACAGACGTTACAATATTTGAACAATGATGACGAAAACTGTTTTCTCTGTCGTGTCCGTGTGTCGAAAATTGTTATGCGCTTATTTTTTTATTTGATTTTGTGCGTGGCATATGATTGCTATGCGCAATGCACAATTGCACAGGCGCGCACCTGAGAGGGAGCGTTGCTCGCACGGCTGCGCTAGCATCACAGCTAACGGTAGCCATGCTGCTACCTCTCTGCTGGGAGAGGACGTATACGTATGTGACTTATGACGTGACAGTATGTGACGTATGACGTGACGTGTGTAAGAAGGTGTGCTTGCTGTCTGTGAGAAGGAGACACAGGAAAGAGTGAGAAGAGCCTGTCGTGTAATGCCAGCAGCTAAAAGCAACTGCGTGAGAATCCACAGACCTGTGGATGTGTTGAAGGTGTGCTGGAAAATGCGGAACGGAAATTAGGGAGCAGCAGAAAAGTGGAATGTATTATTTAAATCGGTGCGTTGGAAAACACGGACCGAAGTTTTTTTTTAAAACTGGATCTGGATCGGCATTTTCCCATGCCTTGCCGATACGCATTTTTTGGCAAATATCGGCGGCCGATCCGATCCAAATATCGGATCGGGACATCCCTAGTAATAACTAGGGCTGTGAATCTCTTGGGCACCACATGATTCGATTCGATTCTTGAGGGTAACGTTTTTTTATTTATTCGCACAATATAAACAGTACCAAAGGTAACATTGTAAAAAACAACATAGAGACAAGAAATGAGTAATGAGACATACGTAATAAGAAATAAGTGCAGGTGAGAAAAAAAAACCCAAAAAGGCTTATGCAAGGTTCTCACCTAAAGCAGTAAATTAACAAACAAAAATTAAACATAGTATGTAAAAAATAAGATAAGTACCGGGATTATAAATCGCTCCGGAGTATAAATCGCACCGGCTGAAAATGCATAATAAAGAAGGAAAAAAACATATATAAGTTGCACTAGAGCAGTGGTTCTCAAATGGGGGTACGCGTACCCCTGGGGGTACTAGAAGGTATGCCAAGGGGTACGTGAGATTTTTTTTAAATATTCTAATAATAGCAACAATTCAAAAATCCTTTATAAATATATTTATTGAATAATACTTCAACAAAATAGGAATGTAAATTCATAAACTGAACATCAAATCACGTAGGCTATTCCATTCATTACAATGCAACAATGCAATATTCAGTGTTGACAGCTAGATTTGTTGTGGACATGTTCCATAAATATTGATGTTAAAAAGATTTATTTTTTTGAGAAGAAATGTTTAGAATTAAGTTCATGAATCCAGATGGATCTCTATTACAATCCCCAAAGAGGGCACTTTAAGTTGATGATTACTTCTATGTGTAGAAATCTTTATTTATAATTTAATCACTTGTTTATTTTTCAACAAGTTTTTAGTTATTTTTATATATTTTTTTCCAAATCGTTCAAGAAAGAACACTACAAATGAGCAATATTTTGCACTGTTATACAATTTAATAAATCAGAAACTGATGACATAGTGCTGTATTTTACTTTTTTTATCTCTTTTTTTTAACCAAAAATGCTTTGCTCTGATTAGGGGGTACTTGAATTAAAAAAATGTTCACAGGGGGTACATCACTGAAAAAAAGTTGAGAACCACTGCACTAGAGTATAAGTCACATTTTTTGGGGAAATGTATTTAATAAAATCCAACACCAAGAATAGACATTTGAAAGGCAATTTAAAATAAATAAAGAATAGTGAACAACAGGCTGAATAAGTGTACGTTATATGACGCATAAAATCAGTTTTTATAAGTTACCGCCAATGTTGAAATGATCAATTTTCATAGGTACGAAAGTAGCAGGTAGCATCTTTTTTTCCTACAATGCACTTCTGCCATGACCTGCCCCCGCCAAATTTTTATTGTTTGACGTTTGTGTGTGACGATTGTTGATATACGTCTAGTCTCTTACGTGAATGAGCTAAATAATATTATTTGATATTTTACGGTAATGTGTTAATAATTTCACACATAAGTCGCTCCAGAGTATAATATACTATACATATACTATGAAAAAAACTGCGATTTATAATCCGAAAAATACGATAGTCTACCTTGTGTGGATTTAGTCTAAGTGTGTGTGTGTGTGTGTGTGTGTGTGTGTGTGTGTGCGTGTGTGTGTGTGTGTGTGTGGGGGTGGGGGTGGGTGGGTGTTCTTGTATTTCTACCCTTCTTGAGACATCAACAAGGAAAAGTAACTTCCATATGAGGACCGGTGAACAAGTTAGGACCGAAATCATGGTCCAAATACGGAAAACCCTTGCATCTAATAGAGAATGTCTCATTTACACCCCTGGTGGGGAAGTCTATCAAAGTTAGGGTGGTCCCAAAAAGGAGGGATTTTTCAAATTGACTGTGTGTCGCTTTTGGAAAGGCTCCCCCTCTAGCCAACATATGAAATAACAAGTGTGTGTAAGAAATTGAAAAATAAAATACATATGTATGTAGAGACTTACTGTAATAACTTGAAGTAAATAATGAAGATTAAAAACCAACTAAAAACAAAAAATAATAAAAATAAAAGCAGTCTTTTTAACTTTTTTCTTATAAAATTGGGAACAATTTCTCATTCTTTCTGTTTCTGAAATATTGCAATATTTTCTCATAAAATTATTACTTTTTTTATATATATAAAATGAATACTTTTTAATGTAAAATAGTGACATTTGTCATGTAAAATTCTGATTTGTCACAATATTGCCAGTTTTTTTTGTTGTCCTTGTAAAAATAGTGACATTTTTGGAGTAAAATGATGACTTTTGTCATAATTTTGCCAAATAAAATTCTGATTATTAATATATTGCCAAAATGTTAATGTTTTCTTATAAAATTGTGTGACTTTTGTGGAGGAAAATTACGACTCTTTTCATAAAATTGCCAAAATTTCAAGCTTTTCTTGTAAAAATGCGACTGTTATTGAGTAAAAGTCCAACTTGTATCATAATATTGCACACATGTTCAGTTTTTCTTGTAAAAGTTTGATTTGCGTTGAGTAAAATTATGACTTATTATAACATTCTAAGTTTTTCTTGTGAAATTCCAACTCATTTTTCACAACAAGCTTTTTTATATTTGCATTGTATATATATATATTAATGTTGTAAATACAAATCTTTATACATCTGGGAAGGGTGATCCTAAAGAGGTAGGCATTTTTTGGAGGTTAAAAGTTAAAGTTAAAGTACCAATGATTGTCACACACACACTAGGTGTGGCGAGATTATTCTCTGCATTTGACCCATCACCCTTGATCACCCCCTGGGAGGTGAGGGGAGCAGTGGGCAGCAGCGGTGGCCGCGCCCGGGAATCATTTTGGTGATTTAACCCCCAATTCCAACCCTTGATGCTGAGTGCCAAGCAGGGAGGTAATGGGTCCCATTTTTTTTATAGTCTTTGGTATGACTCGGCCGGGGTTTGAACTCACAACCTACCGATCTCAGGGCGGACACTCTAACCACTAGGCCACTGAGTAGGTCTCCAGAAGGTAAGAAATACAAGAATGTGCGTGGGAAGAAGTATAGGGCTACATTATAAGGTAGGAGCAGATGGAGAATGTTGATTCGTCAGGATGGCCCTTAATCTATGTTCAAAGTTAGTGAGTGAAAATGAGGAGTTTGCAATACATAGGTGATTATTCCAGAGTAAAAGACCTCTGTGTTGATTCAAAACTCAATGCAAAATCAATACTTTTTGAATAACATCGGATGCCGGTTCTATTGATTAAATACATTCCTCCATAAAGTAAACAGCTCTGATCAATTTCTGTATCACTTAAAAAAACAAACAAAAAAACCCCACTGGTTTTGTTCAATAAAATGCTTTCAAAACATTTAATAAAGTCAAATAAAAATTAGGTAACGAGAAGTATCCAATTTTTCGTAAATCTGCATTTTTTTTAAATTGAATAAGATTCGTTAGAATTGCGGTTAATCTGAAAATCGATTAGTAGTACCTAATAATAATACACTTTGAGCCCAATCTACTAAAACACGTGCAAACATATTAGCACATGCAAAGCTGATCGACTAAGCTTGTGAGCAGATGCTTGCGTTTCTTCAATGAGCAGAATAAGGAGCCCAATACTTTTAGCGCGTCTGTCTTCGTGAATATGCAGATTATATGCCGATGGTCAGAACGGCCACAACACTAGGAGTTGTAGGTTATTAATAAGTACCGTAAAGCCGCTAATTTTTTCCTACGTTTTGAACCTTGCGGTTTATAAAAAAAAAAAAAAAAGTACGGCTAATTTATGGATTTTTCTTCGCTGACGGCCATATTGCAAACAGTTTTGTATACAAAACAAGCAATGTTATTGTTTGTGTTGTTGTTTGTGCCATAGCGCTATCTTTTGGACAAGTTCGCTAACTGCATGGGCTGCAGTTTTGCATTGCCCTTCTGTTTGGACTGAGCTTTGAACCGGAAGTAAAAGTGCCGTTCATAGTGTGTTTACTCGTTTGAATTATTTATCGCTCCAAGCAACATTTGTAATGAACTAAAACCGTTTATATCTACTAAACCGTCTCATGTGTGATGTCTGTAGGAATGTTTTCATGCATATTTGTACATGCTATCGTAATGTAACCAAGCTGGCGTCGTTAGCGTTCAGTAATATGATAACATGTTTACAAGTGTCTTTGTTAATATTATTACTCACAATGGCATTCTTTTTGTATTGTTTCAGTTTCGTAAACACACCAAGACGTCACTATGGATTTATTGAGTCTTTTTAGCTGATTAGAGAGCTAGCTTCCGCAGCTAGTGGGTCCATGATGATGACTTATGTTTTGTTTGATCAGCCGTTTTACTGCTGTACTACAGGCATCGTTTTGGAAACATACTTCCATCCATTTTCTACCGCTTGTTCCTTAATTAACGTATATATCTACGGCTTATAGTTTGGTGCGGCTAATATATGAAAACATATTTTTTCTTCAAAAATGTTGTGGGTGCGGCTTTTATGCCAGTGCACTCTATATAGTCCAGAAAATACGATACTCAGCAAGCACAATGTGATTTATCAAGGCTGATCCTTATTCTGCGGGCACTAATTTGCGTCTTTATTTAGCACGTCTGAAAAGTACCTGGGAACTGGCACAGTTAGGATGTGCTCGTGCTGCAGAGACACAGGATGGATAGAGAATTCTCCGTCCTACGTTTGTGTATATGCATTTTTGGAATGTCAATTTAAAAAAGAAATATTAGACATAGCATGTCAATATAATTTTATAGCTGCCGGATGAATGAAGGGGCTGATTAAAATACATTCAATTAATGTGTTTCGGTGTCTGCGGGCACACTGGAAAAATTCACAATCTCATTAAGGATATATTTTTTATTTCCAGTCGAAATATCCAAACAAACTTAATACAAGTCACAATCTCTTAAATAGTGTTTTTTTCAGTGAGACATAATTTGTTTTTAGGGAATGTAACTTCTGAGGAAAAAATACTACTTTTGAGCATCATAAGTTTGTTATAAGACACATAACTTCACAATACTAGTAAGTATAGCTAGTAGAGATGCGCGGATAGGCAAATATTTCATCCGCAACCGCATCAGAAAGTCGTCAACCATCCGCCATCCACCCGATGTAACGTTTGATCAGAACTGCATCCGCCCGCCATCCGCCCGGTATATCTAATATAGACGATGCAAGGCATTAGTGAGGCACCTGCCAACTACTCCGGTTTTCCCGTAATTCGTACGGTTTTCATCAACCTATTCCGGGTTACGGGTGCAGTGATAAAAAATACGGTTTTTCATTAATTTAAAAAAAAAAGGGTGAAAACTACGCGAATTGCACCTTGTGCAGACAAGATTTTTCGATCGGACACGGAGGAATTAGCGATGTAAAAGACCACTTTGGGACAAAAAAACACAAGTCTAATGCCGTTGCTAGCGATACAAGTGGAAAACTTTCAACGTTTTTCGTCGCCCAAACAGATTCTTTGGATGTGATTAAATGCCGAAGTTTTATTTACGGAGGCAATAATTGAGCATGGACTTCCAATCGCACTGGCTGATCACATGGGACAGTTACATGTTTGTAATGCAACCTTTGAAAATCATTACGCGGTGATCGCGGTCCCAAAAATAAACTTTTCTTGCATGATAATGTCCAGAAAAATTCGCTTTATATTACTATAGAGTCCTTTTAACGAATGAGTTTGATGGTTTATCACAAACCTTAAATGAAAGAAGTCCTTTGTTCTCCTGCACCTGCATGCACTTTGGCCTTGCCTCGTGTTTGGTGCGCAATCCTGTCGGCTGTATTTCACAGCACGACATACTGTTAAAAGTGTTTATACTATTTATGCTTTCAAGTCCAAGTTGAAGAAATCTTGTTAAATGTTGACAGCATAACTACCAAAATACAGAAGTATGTCCTTAATATTTTTGCAGTGCTATTTCTGTTGAAAAGTTCAAATGATTACATTAGAGATGTGATGTGCCACTTTTCAAAGTGTCTGATGGCTTAAATTAATTTTCATTAATTTTTCATATTTTGAATTCTTTTGAAAGGCTTACAAAAAAACTACATTTGAATTGTAATTCCATGCTATTGACAGGACTATTAATTTTAATGAAGTTAGCTTACCATGTTTACAGTATGATAATTGTGATAGAAATGTGAATTTTAGGCACAGAATATTTTTTACAATTGAACAAGGCAGTAGATTATACAAGCTTGGACAGAAAGTTAATGACACCAATTTTTTTTTTAATGGAATTGTTTAGTACTGTTTTACCATTTGTTTACTGTAAAAAGTGTTTATACTGTTTATACTTTCAATTAACAAATTGAAGTTTTGTGAAAGGTTGACAGGATAACTGGCATTAACTGTCAAAATAATTTCAAACTATTGAAGTTAGCTTACAGAATAAACATGTCAATCAACCCATATGATTTTTGCTGTAATATTTTTGTTTTGAAAAGTCACTGTGACTGATAGAAAAGTGATGGTTTTAGCAACATTTTAACCTGTCTGAATGCTAATAATCATTTTGCGTCGGGGGGCGAAGCCCTGAACCCTCCACCAGGACTTTGTCCTGGACCTACCGGGGCCTGCGGCCCTTGGACCCTGGCTACTAGGTTTTTCTGATTTCAAAAGTTGGCAGGTATGGTGAGGTTATAAAGCTTTTGCCTGTTAAAGAAAGGAGACTGATCCAATGCAGCACAGACTTTCGCGTGCCACGCTGTCACGACCCAGACGCACACCAGTGCGCAATCATATGGGAGCCGCGCTGAGCGCACCTCCAAGCGCGTCTCGCTGCCGGCGACAGCCAGGTATGGGCCCACGCTCCAGCGCCATCCATTTTCAGGGCTAGTTGATTCGGCAGGTGGGTTGTTACACACTCCTTAGCGGGTTCCGACTTCCATGGCCACCGTCCTGCTCTCTATAAAAACCAGGGTGAGCCCCACCCCTTTCGTGAGCGCACTGCGCGCGGAGTGACCCCTGTTACGCGCCCCTGGCAACAGGGGTGGCGGGCAGGTAAGCTGCGCGGGCGGAGCGCGCGGAGTGACCCATGTTACGAGCCCCCGGCCACGGGGGTGGCGGGCAGGTAAGCTGCTTACCTGCTGCGCGTGACGCCGGCCGCGGCGAAGGCGGACGAGGCGGGGTGTCGGTGCGGTGGGCGCGGTAGTGACCCTGGACGTGCGTCGGGCCCTTCTCGCGGATCGCCTCAGCTACGGCTCCCGGTGGGGCCCTCTCGGGGGAAGGGGCCTCGGTCCCGGACCCCGGCGAGGCGTCCCTTCTCCGCTCCGTAAAAGTGTCCATCTCTTTTCTTTTTTTTTCTTCTGTTGTGGCATATGCAGCAGGTGCCTGCTCGTTTTTCGTATGTGGGTAACAACATTTAACTATGTATATATATTTCCGAATTGGTTTAACTGCCACCCGCTAAAAAAAAAAAAAAAAATATCTAATTGATCCGCCCGACCCGACCCGCACGCGGATAAAATCTTATTTTTTTAAATTTCATCCGCCCGATCCGCGGATAATCCGCGGACTCCGCGGTTGTGCCCGCAAACCGCGCATCTCTAATAGCTAGTAATAAGTTTTGATTGCTAGTTCCCTATTTCAAGAAATTGTACCCAGACACTTTTGACTTGTTCCAATGGCAGAGTTCTTTTTGTCATTACAAGTTTTTTTGTTTGCACACAGGTTGGAGAGCATAATAATATGAATATAGAAGACACACAATGCCAGTAGTACATGCAAAATCCTCATTTGAATTAGGTGGTTTGCACCACTTTTCAGTACAACACACAGTCTTAGTAGATCACATGCAACACACCCACTGATTTTACACACAATTTCATAGTTTGCACAAGCTGTTTAGTGCGTGGTATTTGGATCTTAGTAGCGGATGCAAAGTTTTGTTTTGAAATATATATGTCTGTTTTTAGCAAAATACAGAAAAAATATCAAAACTTTCCCCACATGCTGTGACTTTTTCGTATACGACCCTTGGTGGAAACAGTTGGAACACCTCTGGTCTCGGTCATTGTGAGCGACTAAATTGTTCCAAGTGCCATAATTGGGGTGTTTTTTTTTTTTAACATAATATGATGTATTTGTTTGTATCACCTAGCTCTTCGTCTTCATTTGCGCATCTGCACACAAAATGGTGACAATTTGTCAAAACATGCAGCCCCTCTGTGTTGCCTGTGCGGATACTTTTCTGACACACTCCACATGACTTGAAATTTCTCACAAAGCTCTCCAAAACATGTCTAAACAAACCTAATACAAGTCACAATCCCATGAATAGTATTGTGTCACCTATAAAAGACTCACAAGCTCATGTGTCAAATTAGGGTGTATTTGGTTAAAGAAAACAAGCAAAACGTCGGTGAAACAGGTGTAAAGGGTGCCAGCCATTCCCCAACTTCTTAAATGGGGACTGCATTGTTTTTTTCCCCAAATTGTGCCTATCAATTACAATTGCTATACTATATTTGACAAGTACACACATCTTTCTCTTGTATGTCCTTTCTAAATAGTAAAAAAAACTGCTTGTACGAGGTGGCTAACAATGCAGGTAGAAGGGATTTGTCTATTCCGCCTATAAAGTGCTCTAAAAACAACATGAAACTACCAACAACGTTCCTTTTACGTGGCATGCGTATTAACAAAGCTATAGCGACATTGTTATTGTAAGAGCTAACACAGAGGAACTACTTTTCTGGCATTGTGGCACATTACCTTGCGCACATTGCTACTGCGATCAATATCCAGTTACTAACTAGCTTGAGGTGCTATTAATGGTTACAAACACCTACAAAATAAACAACGGTTTCTACATTATGTTGTATTTGAGTTAGATAAAGTTAATGCTAGGTTGTAAATCATGCATCTCACCTGTATAGTACAAAAGTAGTGGTCAACTTTGGAAATCCATGCTCTCTACAAATGCAACGCAGCATTCGGCCACCACAGCATCGCTAAGAATATTTTTTTGAATCTGATGAGTGAGGATCATTCTGAATTTAGTAGTTCGAGGAGAGCACAAATGCTGAAAGATACAACCATCCCATTGTCATGACTTGGACTTTGGCTTGGTTTGTTCTCCCGTGGTGCAAATGAACTGTACTGGTCAAGGCTTGAAGGTGGGTACATGATTTATTTTAAACTATCAAAAAAGGAATAAACAAAAAGCGCGCACAGTGGCGGGGAATAAAACTAGACTTTAAACACAAAACTTGCACATTGGCAGAAACTATGAACAATTAAACAAAACACTAACTGTGGCTTAACAAACAAAAACTTACTTGGCATGGAACCGGCATGAAAAAAAGAGTAGCAAGGGTCATCAGGGTGTGGAGAGTGTGCAGGAGCATAAATGTGGTGGTGTCGTCAGAACGAACAACAGAAAATGAATGAACTTAAATACTATGGACATGATTAGTGAAAGCAGGTGCGTGACTCGAAACGTGAAACAGGTGCGTGACGTGACAGGTGAAAACTAATGGTTGCTATGGTGACAAGAGTGCACAATGAGTCCAAACGTGGAACAGGTGCGTGACGTGACAGGTGAAACTAATGGTTGCTATGGTGACAAAACAAAACAAAAGTGCACAAAAAGTCCAAAATTTAAACCGAACATTACTAAAACAAAACATGATCACACAGACATGACACCCATCAGTCGGCGTCCCAGTGAGAGCAAACATTGTAAGTCATTGTTTAATTATGTTCATATTTAAAATTATTTATCAAAAG
The DNA here is from genome assembly GCF_033978685.3 of Nerophis lumbriciformis. Taxonomy (NCBI): domain Eukaryota; kingdom Metazoa; phylum Chordata; class Actinopteri; order Syngnathiformes; family Syngnathidae; genus Nerophis; species Nerophis lumbriciformis. The sequence continues at coordinate 53,043,156 of NC_084553.2, read as the reverse complement.
TGCCAAAAGATAACACTCCAAGGCTCTCACAAAGTCTGCCATTTGTGGTAGCAAACACAGAAAGTGCTCCTTATGTTTTTACCATTAATTTCACAGAGCGCCTAGCAACAATTGCTAGGCGCTCTGTGAAAATGCGCCCAGGAAAGAAGTTGTGATCATGCTTAAAAGTACCAAAATACTGTAAATATTACATGTACATACATTCTTACAGCATGCATACAACACATTTTGGATACATGTTTTTAGCCACCTCTTACTGTCAGTTTTTCACTATTTAGATCACACATAAAAGGGAAATACGTGTTTTTTTGTCTCACATAAGCATTGGGAATGATGTGCATAATTGCAAAAAAGTATTTTTTTTCTTTTAAGGGTCGCAACTTTGGCTTTTAGCTTATTGGCTAGGGCTTAGGACTGTCAATGTGTGCATGGTAACGTTGCTTGGATGGCAGCATATGTTGCTCCATAACCTGTATGTACCTTTCAGCATTAATGGTGCCTTCATCGACGTCCCACTGGGGTGAGTTTTTCCTTGCCCGTATGTGGGCTTTGTACCGAGGATGTCGTTGTGGCTTGTGCAGCCCTTTGAGACACTTGTGATTTAGGGCTATATAAATAAAGATTGATTGATTGATTGATTGATTCACAGATGTGTAAGTTGCCCATGCCTTGGGCACTAATACACTCCCATACCATCACAGATGGTATGGAGGCCACCGCTGCTGCCCACTGCTCCCCTCACCTCCCCAGGGGGTGAACAAGGGGATGGGTCAAATGCAGAGGACACATTTCACCACACTGAGTGTGTGTGTGACAATCATTGGTACTTTAACTTTAACTTTAACAGATGCTGGCTTTTGAACTTTGCGCCTATAACAGTCCGGATGGTTCATTTCCTCTTTGTTCCGGAGGACACGACGTCCACTGTTTCCAAAAACAATTTTAAAAGTGGACTCGTCAGACCACAAAACACTTTGCATCAGTCCATCTTAGATGAGCTCGGGCCCAGCAAGGCCGACATCGTTTCTGGGTGTTGTTGATAAATGGCTTTCACTTTGCATATTAGAGTTTTAACTTGCACTTACAGATGTAGCGACCAACCGTAGTTACTGACAGTGGTTTTCTGAAGTGTTCCTGAGCCCATGTGGTGATATCCTTTACACACTGATGTCGCTTCTTGATGCAGTACCGCCTGAGGGATCGAAGGTCACGGGCTTAGCTGCTTACGTGCAGTGATTTCTCCGGATTCTCTGAACCCTTTGATGATATTACGGACCGTAGATGGTGAAATCCCTAAATTCCTTGCAATAGCTGGTTGAGAAAGGTTTTTCTTAAACTGTTCAACAATTTGCTCACGCATTTGTTAACAAAGTGGTGACTCTCGCCCCATCCTTGTTTGTGAATGACTGAGCATTTCATGGAATCTACTTTTATACCCAATCATGGCACCCACCTGTTCCCAATTTGCCTGCACACCTGTGGGATGTTCCAAATAAGTGTTTGATGAGCATTCCTCAACTTTATCAGTATTTATTGCCACCTTTCCCGACTTCTTTGTCACGTGTTGCTGGCATCAAATTCTAAAGTTAATGATTATATGCAAAAAAAATTGTTTTTATCAGTTTGAACATCAAATATGTTGTCTTTGTAGCATATTCAACTGAATATGGGTTGAAAATGATTTCCAAATCATTGTATTCCGTTTATATTTACATCTAACACAATTTCCCAACTCATATGGAAACAGGGTTTGTGCCTTTCAACATGAATGGTGCCTTCACAGATATGTAAGTTACCCATGTCTTGGGCACTAATACACCCCCATACCACCACAGATGCTGCCTTTTCAACTTTGCGCCTATAACAATCCGGATGGTTCTTTTCCTCTTTGGTTCGGAGGACACGACGTCCACAGTTTCCAAAAACAATTTGAAATGTGAACTCGTCAGTCCACAGAACACTTTTCCACTTTGCATCAGTCCATCTTAGATGAGCTCGGGCCCAGCGAAGCTGGCAGCGTTTCTGGGTGTTGTTGATAAATGGCTTTTGTTTTGCATAGTAGAGTTTCAATTTGCACTTACAGATGTAGCGACCAACTGTAGTTACTGGCAGTGGTTTTCCGAAGTGTTCCTGAGCCCATGTGGTGATATCCTTTACACGCTGATGTTGGTTTTTGATGCAGTACTGCCTGAGGGGTCACAGGGCTTAGCCGCTTACGTGCAGTGATTTCTCCAGATTCTCTGAACCTTTTGATGATATTACGGACCGTAGATGGTGAAATCCCTAAATTCCTTGCGATAGCTCGTTGAGAAATGTTGTTCTTAAACCGTTCGACAATTTGCTCACACATTTGTTGACAAAGTGGTGACCCTCGCCCCATCCTTATTTGTGAATGACTGAGCATTTTATTGAAGCTGGTTTTACACCCAATCATGGCACCCACCTGTTCCCAATGAGCCTGTTCACCTGTGGGATGTTCCAAATAAGTGTTTGATGAGCGTTCCTCAACTTTCTCGTTTTTTTTGGCCACTTGTGCCAGCTTTTTTGAAAGATGTTGAAGGCATTGAAATTCCAAATGAGCTAATATTTGCAAAACATAAGGTTTTCCAGTTTGAACCTTTTTGCAGTCTATTCAATTGAATATAGGTTGAAAAGGATTTGTAAATCATTGTATTCTGTTTTTATTTACGAATTACACAACGTGCCAACTTCACTGGTTTTGTGTTTTGTGTTTTGACACGAATCCGTAGGTGTCATTTTTCGCATTACGGAGATATTGTCTTGCCGTCCAATACAAACCATATATGCCTTTATCGCTGATTTACGGACGACGAAAAACCTATACATTAGATCCAAGAACGGATAACGTTTTTGACTTTTGAGGGTTCCACTATTGGTAGGTTTCGCATGGAGACGGGAGAATGTTAGGTGAGGGCGGGGTTATTGGGGGTGGTCAATGTAAATGTTATTGCAGGGTGCGCTCATTTGATCAAAGTCCTGGAAAAGGTTAAGCGAATCCAATCTGGTTTTTGTATGGCAGAGTGGAGACACAAGCCCCAGAATGGATTATCATCTTGGAGTATATGCTGTGGAAGGAAGGAGGGGCGGGGGCTCGGACGGACAGTTTACCCCCTGCCCGTAATACGTTTAGACAGCAATTGGCCTTAATAACCTTTATTGACTCCAGCGGGTCAGTGCCAAGAATCTAATTATCAAAGTGTATCAATTTCATTGGAGTTTGGAGTTCACTCGCCTCCAAATAATTATTTTAAGGTCGAGTCGGGGGGCAATTAATCCCCCTCTCCATTTATTTAAAGGCTTTGTAAAACATTATAAATGCTGCGGTTTGGGTTGTGTGGCCCGTCATAAATAATTTGAGCATGCAATCGTATTATTTCTTGTTTTTTTCCCCATGTTTATTGGAGTGCTGGGAAAGAGGCATATGTCAAAAAAGTGTAGCAGATGTTTACCGGCACTCATTTTTCTTTCTTTTTCTTTCTTTTTTTTTGCAGTTGACATGCACCCATTAACTTTAAATCATAAATTTTTACAGTTTATGCCATCTTTTATAATGTAGCTGGGGGCGTTTATTTACCTAACTGCAGAGTTCCAGGCATTTATTACAGGTAGTCGAGAGTGTGACTGGAGGTATTTAATGTCAATATTTATTTAGTAAATAAATAATTACTTACTTACTAATATTTGAATTATTTGTTTATTAGATTTTATCACTGGGAAGGTGCTTATTTCATTCTTAAATTAAAATAAATAATTCCTTTATCTTTTTTTGTTTTACAATTAATTACAGGTAAGGTGTTTATTAGAGACAATGCTTTTATCTGTGCAGTTGTATGTTTAATAATAGTAGTAGTAATAATAATCGATAAGATTAAAGTCCAGAAGGCGTTTATTTACATAACTTATTAAATAAATAATTCCTCTAATATCTATTTATAACAATTTATTACAGGTATGGTAATTATTAGAGATGGGATCTCTATCTGTACACATATATGGTTATTAATAGTATTAGTAATATTACTAATTATGATAAATAAATAACTAATTCATCTAATATCTCATTTTTACAATTCATTACAGGTACTGTGAGGCGTTTATTACAGACGAGGCCTTTATCTGTACCAATTTTCAATGAGAAACAGGTCTGGACTACAGGCAGGCCAGTCTAGTACCCGCACTCTTTTACTATGAAGCCACACTGTTGTAACACATGGCTTGGCATTGTCTTGCTGAAATAAGCAGGGGCGTCCATGATAACATTGCTTGGATGGCAACATGTTGCTCCAAAACCTGTATGTACCTTTTAGCATTAATGGTGCCTTCATAGATGTGTAAGTAACCCATGCCTTTGGCACTAATACACCCCCATACCATTACAGATGCTGATTTTTGAACTTTGCGCCTATAACAATCCGGATGGTTCTTTTCCTCTTTGTTCCGGAGGACACGACGTCCACAGTTTCGAAAAAAAAAAATTGAAATGTGGACCCGTCAGACCACAGAACACTCTTTGCATCAGTCCATCTTAGATGAGCTTGGGACCAGCAAAGCCGGCGGCGTTTCTGGGTGTTGTTGATAAGTGGCTTTGGCTTTGCATATTAGAGTTTTAACTTGCACTTACAGATGTAGCGACCAACTGTAGCTACTGGCAGTGGTTTTCTGAAGTGTTCCTGAGCCCATGTGGTGATATCCTTTACACACTGATGTCGGTTTTTGATGCAGTGCCGCCTGAGGGATCGAAAGTCATAGGCATTCAGCCTGGTTTTCAGCCTGGCAGTGATTTCTCCTGATTCTCTGAACCTTTTGATGATATTACGGACCGTAGATGGTGAAATCCCTGAATTCCTTGCAATAGCTCGTTGAGAAATGTTGTTCTTAAACTGTTCGACAATTTGTTCACGCACTTGTTCACAAAGTGGTGACCCTCGCCCCATCCTTGTTTGTGAATGACTGAGCATTTCATGGAAGCTGCTTTTATACCCAATCATGGCACCCACCTGTTTCTAATTAGACTGTTCACCTGTGGGATTTTCCAAATAAGTGTTTGATGAGCATTCCTCAACTTTCTCAGTCTTTTTTGCCACTTGTGCAAGCTTTTTTGAAACATGTTGCAGGCATTCAAATTCCAAATGAGCTAATATTTGCAAAACATAAGGTTTTCCAGTTTGAACATTAAGTATTTTGTCTTTGCAATCCATTTAATTGAATATAGGTTGAAAGGGATTTGAAAATCATTGTGTTCTGTTTTTATTTACGAATTACACAACATACCAACTTCACTGGTTTTGAGTTTTATATGTTTGTTTGAAAAAATAAATTATTTAAATATTCAGCTTTGCAATTTAGCAGGGCATTTATGAGCGATGAGGCCTTTATCCGAACAAATGCATATTTAAAAACATGATTATTAATAATATTATAATGGCTAGGGGGCATTGTTTAATGAACTCATATGCATTTTAGGCATTTATTACAGGGAAGGCATGGGGGCCTTTATTTTTTTACACTTTTTTGGGGTGATATTATTATACCCTCACGCTTAAATCGAATGTGAAGTGTTATGTTATTCATTTGAGCAATATTGGTTGCATGCAGGCTTACCCGTATACTGTCTTCCATTTGTTTGCCCACAATTTTCTTGCATCGCAAGCTCGGAAATACATTTCGCCATTATTTTTGCTATTATTCATTGAAATAGGAATGCATGCCACCAATGATGCCCGTTAGAGCAGCTATTTGGGGAATCTAGAATGAAAAGGAAGCAAGGAAGAAGGGGAAAAAAGGGGATGAAATGGTAGGTATTTGCCATTCCCTTTGAAGTCCCCATTCAACAGCTGCATTTTTGCCTGGTAGTGTTTGGCGTAAACGCTTAAACCCCTTTGGAGAATATTTCACGGGCTGATACGGCAGCGGTGCAGGTGCTCCGAGCGAGCACTCGCGTTACCTGGAGCCAATGCGTCGCCAACCCACCCCACCCCTCCCGTCGGGCTTTTTGTACGCTCGTCGTGAATGGAAATGTCAGAGCAGTTTGTGTCTCCTGTACGAGCCACGCTCGCTGTAAGATGAAGATAGGAAAAGAAAAGAGCTAGCTCAATCTGTATTACACTGTCACATGCTGTATACATCCCGATTAATGAGCTATATGATACGGAAGGATGGATATCCCCCCGATGCATTAATAACACCATGGGATAAAAACACGACAGCGGTAGCATATTTAGCTTTTAAATTACATTGACAATAGTTTGTGCCTGCATGTGTGTGTAGTACTGACGACAAACATGAGTACGCACATGCAAATGTTGGCATGATCTGCAAAAGGGTTGTTTTTTAAGGGTTATCGTTCATTCAAATTATTTCTATCACCATACAATTCCATAGCATGTTTACCTGGTCCCTTAGCACAGGGGTCGGCAACCCGCGGCTCCGGAGCCGCATGCGGCTCTTTGATCACTCCGATGCGGCTCAGCTGCATACTTGCTGACCTTCCCGAGAGACTTCCGGATTTTGGTGCCTCTCGCAGAAACCTCCCGGGATTAATATTCTCCCATTTTCACCCTATCAATGATAATAAGGGCGTGTTGTGATGGTACAGCATTTAGCACCCTCTACAACCTGTATAAACAGAGTGCAAGCCCAGCCTCTTTTTTATTGCATTTTCTGCTTGCACACGTAAGTGACAGCAAGGCATACTTGGTCAACAGCCACACAGGTTACACTGACGGTGTCCATATAAAACAACTTTAACACTCTTACTAATAATGCACCACACTTTGAACCAAAACCAAACAAGAATGACAAACACATTTCGGGAGAACATCTGCACCTTAACACAACATAAACAGAACAAATACCCAGAATTCCATGCAGCCCTGACTCTTCCGGGCTACATTATAGACTCCTGCTACCACCAAACCCCGCCCCCACCCCAACCCTGCTCCCTCACACATCACCCCACCCTCTATGCGTCGGTTGAGGTGAGCGGGGTTTGGTAGGGGGGGGTGTATAATGTAGCCCGGAAGAGTTAGGGCTGCATGGGATTCTGGGTATTTGTTCTGTTGTGTTTTTGTTGTGTTAATGTGCAGATGTTCTCCCGAAATGTGTTTGTCATTCGTGTTTGGTGTGGGTTCACAGTGTGGCGCATTATTAGTAAGAGTGTTAAAAAAAATGTATACCTCCACCGTCAGTGTAACCTGTGTGGTTGTTGACCAAATATGCCTTGCTGTCACTTACGTGAGCAAGCATAAGCCCCATACACGGTGTGGCTGGGCTGGCACGCTGAATGTAGTGGGCGTTAAATGCTGTACCTTCACGGCACGTAGGAGAGAACATTGTGATATTCGTAATCTCCCGGAAAATTCGGGAGGGTTGACAAGACTGACGCTGTCAAGCGCTATTCGTATAAAACCCGCGGGCCGCACTAATATCGTATTTTCATGTAAAGGTGTGGACCGCGTGTCTGAGACCCTTGCTTTATACATAGCATAAAGCAAAAAAAAAAACTTTGTATACAGTGTTATTTCATGTTAAATTTCAAAAGATTTTTCTGGCTCCCATTGTTTTCTTTAATTTGTGAAACTGGTCAAAATGGCTCTTTGACTGGTAAAGGTTGCCGACCCCTGCCTTAGCACATCCAAAATAAGAAAATAATTGCATTTTTCTTTAAATAGTAGCCTTGCAGTGAGTAAAGGTGTTCCTTAGAAGGCCTACAAATGCATTTTATGATACTGTAGATATTTTGTGTATTTTTTTTCTTGTACAAATAAATACATAACAAATATATTATGTCAGTGTTATACCATTTTTTTAAATAAACTCCTGTACTTTGTTACCTCATTTTACGAGTTCAACTGGTTCCATGACTGAGCTCGTAACTTAAAACACGCCGCGTCACCGGTTTAAAATAATTTGAATCAAATGCTTGGCACCCCCAAAACAGCACATTTTGAACTTGCCCTTTAAAAAGGAAAAACAATCTTTTAGACATGAAATATTGTTTGAAAAACAATACAATTGAATGTTCTAGATCAGTGGTTCTTAACCTGGGTTCGATCGAATCCTCGGGGTTCGGTGAGTCGGGCTCAGGGGTTCGGCGGAGGTCAAGACACACCTGACTCATCGTGTAAATAAAAACTTCTCCCTATCGGCGTATTACGGATACGGCAACATTTGACTGATTTGCAGGTGTGTAATTTGTTGTGAGTTTATGCACTGTGTTGGTTTTGTTCTTTGAACAAGGTGATGCTCATGCACGGTTCATTTTGTGCACCAGTAAAAAAACATGGTAACTATTTAGGATGGGGAACATATTCACCATTAATTAGTTGCTTATTAATATGCAAATTAGTAACATATTGGCTCTTAACTAGTCATTATTAAGTACTTATTAATGCCTTATTCGGCATGGCCTTATTATAACCCTAACCCTCTAACCCTAACCCTATCCAAATAACTCTAAATTAATTATTTCTTACTTAGAATATGTTCCCCCATACTAAAGTGTTACCAAAAACATAACACCTCTTCTCACCATCGAAACCAACTAAGATACAATGTGTGTGTTTTGGACACACAATCGTCTACTCTCCCTTCATCTCGTTCCTGGCACCTCTTCTCACCATCAAAAACAAATAAGATACTCTGTATATTTGCAAAGATGAAGACACAGGTTGTACCGATTGTGTTTTGTCTTTAAACGGAACAAAAAGTCAATGGAGAGTGAAACTACCTATGCATTCTCATAGCTTCTCTTGCTATTGATTGTCTGAACTTTTAACTAATACGGTAGATCCTCAAAAACGGCCAGACGCTCCTATCATTTGTAGGATCTTTCCATCCATCCATCCATCTTCTTCCGCTTATCCGAGGTCGGGTCGCGGGGGCAGCAGCCTAAGCAGGGAAGCCCAGACTTCCCTCTCCCCAGCCACTTCGTCCAGCTCCTCCCGGGGGATCCCGAGGCGTTCCCAGGCCAGCCGGGAGACATAGTCTTCCCAACGTGTCCTGGGTCTTCCTCGTGGCCTCCTACCGGTCGGACATGCCCTAAACACCTCCTTAGGGAGGCGCTCGGGTGGCATCCTGACCAGATGCCCGAACCACCTCATCTGGCTCCTCTCGATGCGGAGGAGCAGCGGCTTTACTTTGAGCTCCCCCCGGATGACAGAGCTTCTCACCCTATCTCTAAGGGAGAGCCCCGCCACCCGGCGGAGGAAACTCATTTCGGCCGCTTGTACCCGTGATCTTGTCCTTTCGGTCATAACCCAAAGCTCATGACCATAGGTGAGGATGGGAACGTAGATCGACCGGTAAATTGAGAGCTTTGCCTTCCGGCTCAGCTCCTTCTTCACCACAACGGATCGATACAGCGTCCGCATTACTGAAGACGCCGCACCGATCCGCCTGTCGATCTCACGATCCACTCTTCCCTCACTCGTGAACAAGACTCCGAGGTACTTGAACTCCTCCACTTGGGGCAAGATCTCCTCCCCAACCCGGAGATGGCACTCCACCCTTTTCCGGGCGAGAACCATGGACTCGGACTTGGAGGTGCTGATTCTCATCCCAGTCGCTTCACACTCAGCTGCGAACCGATCCAGTGAGAGCTGAAGATCCTGGCCAGATGAAGCCATCAGGACCAAATCATCTGCAAAAAGCAGAGACCTAATCCTGCAGCCACCAAACCGGATCCCCTCAACGCCTTGACTGCGCCTAGAAATTCTGTCCATAAAAGTTATGAACAGAATCGGTGACAAAGGGCAGCCTTGGCGGAGTCCAACCCTCACCGGAAACGTGTCCGACTTACTGCCGGCAATGCGAACCAAGCTCTGACACTGATCATACAGGGAGCGGACCGCCACAATCAGACAGTCCGAAACCCCATACTCTCTGAGCACTCCCCACAGGACTTCCCGAGGGACACGGTCGAATGCCTTCTCCAAGTCCACAAAGCACATGTAGACTGGTTGGGCAAACTCCCATGCACCCTCAAGGACCCTGCCGAGAGTATAGAGCTGTTCCACGACCAGGACGAAAACCACACTGTTCCTCCTGAATCCGAGGTTCGACTATATTGTAGGATCTTTGATTATTAAAACCAGCAGAGTATTACTATCGCATAGATCTTCCGTTAGCCATTTTGCAGGATAAGCTTAAAAACAGCAGCGTTCCTGGCACCTCTTCTCACATCAAAAACAAATAAGATACTTTGTATACGTATTGCAAAGATAACACAGATTGTACCGATTCTTTTTTGTCTTTAAACGGAACAAAAATTAAATGGAGAGTGAAACTACCTATGCATTCTCATAGCTTCTCTTACTATTGATTGTCTGAACTTTTAACTAATACGGTAGATCCTCAAAAACGGCCAGAGGCTCCTATCATTTTTAGGATATCTGATTATTAAAACCAGCAGAGTATTACTATCGCATAGATCTTCTGTTAGCCATTTTGCAGTATAAGCTTAAAAACAGCAGCTTGTTGATGTCAAATAGACAATCTTTGACTATCATACATAATAGCCTTGCTGTACTGTATAACATTGATATAGTGGGTAGGTTTTTGTTATTTATTGCATGTTATTCCCTTTGTGTCAATAACATTTTTCTATTTGCAATCAATTCCCAAATGTCCTTAAAGCAAAGGTGGATATAGATATTTTTTAGGTGATTTTGGACCACATTTGAGCCACATCACCGCGTCCATGTCTGTCCCGTAGTTCTGGATCGTGTCGCCTCGTGGAAACTGCGAACGGAACGACGAGGCTGTTTTACATCACCTGTCACTCACCAAAGGGCATTAGCTCATTTACAAAAATAACTGTGATTAGGACGAAAAACACATATGGCGTCATTTTATACCTGCGCCCGTCAACCACAATATGGAGGACATCTTATCCTCCCTGTGAGTGGGTGGGGTTTGGAACACTCAATTTTATGTGACAGTGTTTTTACAGTCTTTAGAGCGGCTTGTCTCGTCTTCTTAGAAAACAAATGAGCACTTTACAGAGCCTGATCTGCCTTATCCGCTTAGCACCTCGCTCAATCCCCCCGCGTTTATTTTATTTACTTGATTATTTACGTACTTATTCATTTATTTACCTCTGTATGGATTTGATTGCCCACGGCCCCGCCCTTCCTCGTCCTACCCGCAGCCACACCATCTCTTTCTTCTCATCCTTGGCCCCGATCAGCAAGATAAGCCTTGAAGAGGAGGAGAGATAACAGCCATTAAAGTGGTAAAGAGGAATTACGGGGCAGCGCAGATTAATCGCTACTCCGTTTAATCGCATTCGCCGGCGTTGGCTGCGGGGTCCTCCTGTGCCTTACAGAGGAGAGGAGTGTGTGTTCAAAAAAGGGCTGAGGAAAGTTTTGTTCGGTCAAGATACTCCTGGTTATAACAAACTGCAGTTTATGTTCGTACAAATGATTGCATATCCAAAAATAATAGAGATTTATCATTGTTATTGTTGTCATTAACACATTTCATTTACTAGTGGAAAGGGTTTTGTTTATTTACTCAACTGGTATTCCAGGCAAGTCATCTATGGGGCCTGGACGCCTCAATTAAAATAATAATAATAAATTAAAAAAAAAGATTAGATTTAAAAAAAAAAAAAATTAAAAAATTATAGTTCATTGAAGTTGATGCTTTTTTTAAATGTATTTTTTATTTAACTGCAGTTATTGCATTTTTAATTGTGTTTTTGTGAATAATTGTTCATGTATTACAGGTAATGTAACAATCATGATAGAAGAAGCCTTTATTTGTACAAATGTTTGATTGTAATAATAACGAGGATAATGACAAGAAAATTAAGATATTTTAACAATACCGTAATAATAATTACTAGTATTTGTACTAATATTTATAAATATATAATAGTGAATTATGTTAATATTAATATTGCTGATATACATGAACTGTTTATTATAATATTTATAACAATTGTAATAGTAAAAATAAATAATACATCAAATATAACAGCAATACTACTAAGTACTATATTTTGATTACGATGAAAATGAATAATAATCATTAATATTATCTTAATACTAATTATTATTGGTTTCTATTATTTTTATCCATCCATTTTCTACCGCTTGTCCCTCTCGGGATCACGAGGGGTGCTGGAGCCTATCACAGCTGCACTCGTATTATTATTAATATTATAATGCACGCTTGTCTCT
>NC_084553.2:53005950-53025950 GCF_033978685.3 Nerophis lumbriciformis | reverse complement strand
TCTTTCCCATTCTTGCTTGATGTACAGCTTAAGTTGTTCAACAGTCCAGGGGTCTCTATTGTGGTATTTTAGTCTATATAATGCGCCACACATTTTCAATGGGAGACAGGTCTGGACTACAGGCAGGCCAGTGTAGTACCCGCACTCTTTTACTATGAAGCCCCGCTGTTGTAACACGTGGCTTGGCATTGTCTTGCTGAAATAAGCAGGGGCGTCCATGAAAAAGACGTATCTTGAATGGCAACATATGTTGCTCCAAAACCTGTAAGTACCTTTCAGCATTAATGGTGCCTTCACAGACGTGTAAGTTACCCATGTCTTGGGCACTAATACACTCCCATACCATCACAGATGCTGGCTTTTGAACTTTGCGCCTAGAACAGTCTGGATGGTACTTTTCCTCTTTGGTCCGGAGGACACGACGTCCACAGTTTCCAAAAATAATTTGAAATGGGGACTCGTCAGACCACAGAACACTTTTCCACTTTGCATCAGTCCATCTTAGATGAGGTCGGCCCCAGCGAAGCCGGCGCCGTTTCTGGGTGTTGTTGATAAATGGCTTTTGCTTTGCATAGTAGAATTTTAACTTGCATTTACAGATGTAGCGACCAACTGTAGTTACTGACAGTGGTTTTCCGAAGTGTTCCTGAGCCCATGTGGTGATATCCTTTACACACTGATGTCGGTTTTTGATGCAGTACCCCCTGAGGGATCGAAGGTCACGGGCATTCAATGTTGGTTTTCGACCTTGCCGCTTACGTGCCGTGATTTCTCCTGATTCTCTGAACTTTTTGATGATATTACAGATTGTAGATGGTGAAATACCTACATTTGTTGCAGTAGCTTGTTGAGAAATGTGGTTCTTAAACTGTTCGACAATTTGCTCAAGCATTTGTTCACAAAGTGTTGACCCTCGCCCCGTCCTTGTTTGTGAATGATTGAGCATTTAATGGAAGCTGCTTTTATACCCAATCATGGCACCCACCTGTTTCTAATTAGCCTGTTCTCCTGTGGGATGTTCCAAATATGTGTTTGATGAGCATTCTTCAACTTTCTCAGTCTTTTTTGCCATATGTCCCAGCTTTTTTGAAACATGTTTCAAGTATCAAATTCCAAATGAGCTACAATTTGCAAAAAATAACCAAGTTTACCAGTTCGAATGTTAAGTATCTTGTCTTTGCAGTATATTCAACCGAATATAGGTTGAAAATGATTTGCAAATAATTGTATTCTGTTTTTATTTACCATTTACACTACATGCCAACTTCACTGGTTATGGGTTTTGTTTATATACACTGTATGTATATGTATATATATGTGTATGCATATTTATTCATTTATGAAACAGATCTTTTTGTGAACATGTTAAAGGTGTTTGCTAAATCTATATGTTTAACACATATAGATGTCTTTCTTTCATGAAGTCAAGAATATAAGTTGGTGTATTACCTGATTCTGATGACTTGCATTGATTGGAATTTACAATTTGCATAGTGGAGGAGAAAAAAAGTCCTCCTTTCTGTCCAATACCACATGAAAGTGGTTGTTTTTTGGCATCTTATTAGTCCAACTTCCATTCACGTATCCTTTACAGAAATACATTGACGGCAAACTCCGTAGCTTGTGTGCGCTAGCTTTCTGAGACTCCTATTTTGTTAGCGCAGGCAGGATGGAGCAGCGCTTTTATTGTGAAGACCGGAACTGTGCGGTCGGTCTTTACATTTTTGAGAGCAGCTACGGCGAGAGAATCTTTTGAAATAAAAAGTGCTTCTTGCATTTCTGACGGTCGTTTTTTTTTTCTTAATACTGAGCTCGCAGCACCCAACGTCATCTCACAAGATCCTGGGGTGCTGTGAATGTCAATAAAGTGACAAAAGTGATGTCAAAGTAAAGTTTGATGATCGCTAATTTTTAGGTCAATTTTTTTTAAAATAGACTATCGACTGACGCACACTCCGTGATCGACCAAATGGGCACCCCTGCCTTAAAACGTCCATTCAATGCCCTCACTCGTTTGTTCTTAAAATGCATGCATCCATCCATTTTCTACCGCTTGTCCCTTTCGGGGTTGCAGGGGGTGCTGGAGCCTATCTCAGTTCTTCAAATGACAAAAAAAATATTAGTTTCCCAAAAACTACCTGAACATTTATAAATACATACATATACTTTTATTTTTAATGACTGCTTCAGCCTGAAATATACGTGTCACGTTTTATGTTTGAGATTGCAACCTTTTGAAGACCCACTCAGGAAAAAAATATAAAATAACTACATTTTTCATATTTGTTATTTTTATATATTTTTTCTACAGTGACATATATTTAAGAAAAAAAAACTTGCACTAATGACAAACTGCTATGAAAGAATTACATTTTAAGAATTATTTTCCATTTTAAATGTCAGTATTTTTAAACTAGCATTGACATTCTAATTTGATATATATATATATATATATATATATATATATATATATATATATATATATATATATATATATATATATATATATATATATATATATATATATATATATATATATATATATATATAAATAATCTGCACCCCCTCAAAAAAACAGCACATTTTTTTACATGTAAGATGCCTGTACAAAAGAAAAACATATGGTAACACTTTAGTACGGGGAGCATATTCACCATTAAATAGTTGCTTATTAAAGTAACAAATACTTAATTTAGAGTTATTTGGACACTTGGGGAACATATAAGGGTTAGGGTTATAGGGTTACTAATAAGCAATAATTCTGAGGTTATATATACATGTCACGTTTTATGTTTGAGATTGTAACCTTTTGAAGACCCACTCAGGAAAAAAAATATAAAATAATAATAATAATTACATTTTTCATATTTGTTATTTTTATATATTTTTTCTACAGTGACATATATTTAAAAAAAAAACTTGCACTAATGACAAAAACTGCTATGAATTACATTTTAATAATTATTTTCCATTTTAAATGTCAGTATTTTTAAACTAGCATTGACATTCTAATTTTATATATATATATATATATATATATATATATATATATATATATATATAATCTGCACCCCCTCAAAAAAACAGCACATTTTTTTTACATGTAAGATGCCTGTACAAAAGAAAAACATATGGTAACACTTTAGTATGGGGAACATATTCACCATTAAATAGTTGCTTATTAAAGTAACAAATACTTAATTTAGAGTTATTTGGACACTTGGGGAACATATAAGGGTTAGGGTTATAGGGTTACTAATAAGCAATAATTCTGAGGTTATATATACATGTCACGTTTTATGTTTGAGATTGTAACCTTTTGAAGACCCACTCAGGAAAAAAAAAATAAAATAATAATAATAATTACATTTTTCATATTTGTTATTTTTATATATTTTTTTCTACAGTGACATATATTTAAAAAAAAAACTTGCACTAATGACAAAAACTGCTATGAATTACATTTTAATAATTATTTTCCATTTTAAATGTCAGTATTTTTAAACTAGCATTGACATTCTAATTTTATATATATATATATATATATATATATATATATATATATATATATATATATATATATATATATATATATATATATATATATATATATATATATATATATATATAATCTGCACCCCCTCAAAAAAACAGCACATTTTTTTACATGTAAGATGCTTGTACAAAAGAAAAACATATGGTAACACTTTAGTATGGGGAACATATTCACCATTAAATAGTTGCTTATTAAAGTAACAAATACTTAATTTAGAGTTATTTGGACACTAGGGGAACATATAAGGGTTAGGGTTATAGGGTTACTAATAAGCAATAATTCTGAGGTTATTGAGGGAAGACTCTTAGTTAATGGCTTACTGGTTGTATAATAAGCCCATGCAGAATACGCCATTAATAAGTACTTAATAATGACGAATTAAGAGCCAATATGTTACTAATTCGCATGTTAATAAGCAACTAATTAATGGTGAATGTGTTCCCCATACTAAAGTGTTACCAAACAAACTTCTAGATAAGAAATATTTGTTATATATATATATACACTTTAAAGTGTCAGATTAAAACAACTCACAGTTGAAGTTCTCATGACATAAAATGTCACAATACCAAAAAGTGCTATAAAAATATATCTCCCTCCCCGCCACACACTTAAAATGAGTCAGTCTCTTAACAGGACTACAACCAGAAATATCCATATAAAATACGAAATCTATTTTTGGTGTTTTAACCCCTTTTAATTGTTGTAAATCCAATGTTTTGCATACATCTCTGCTGCTGATTAGAAAAGGGCGTTGAAGGAGCTACACCTGATTCATTAACGCTGCTTTAGACAGCGATAGTTCCCCCACCCAGTGAGGCTGATGAGAGCAGCTTAAGGGTGTTTATGAGACTGTTAGCCAGCAGAGGATGCCGCCCCGCAGCTCTCGCCCAAATAAAAGAGCCATTTATTACATCTAACATGACCCTCTCATTATACACAAATCGGAATTAATGAGCGCTATATCGGGCGCTCCCGGCGGAGAAGAAAAAGAAAAAGGAGCGCCACTTTTAGGACTCATGGTGTTAATTACCCCGTCCTACATCTCGCCCATTTAACACCACCTATTAGATCTCTCTTTATCTGCAAGAGGACACACAGGGCAGTGGAAGTATTTTGCAACCTGCAGGGATGAAAGTTTTCTTTTTTTTCATAACCATAACTGAGATATTATGAGATTATGAGCTAATGTATGTGTGACCTCATGGATACAACTGCAAAATGGTATAGCATGACCGTAACACCTTTTTAGTTTTATTTGTGTCTCATTTTGCATCAAAACATGTTGGACATGTCCAACAACATTGTGTTTGTGTTTTGGGGTTCTCATAAGGTAAATGAATGAGAATCAGATTTAAAAAAGCATGTTTTCCTAATGGGAGTGATCATGATAGAAATACAGTAATGCTCAAAACTGGGCATTTTTATTGCAGTATAGAGTCTCAAGAGGAATTACTATAGAAAGTAAACTTGGGTATACATTAGAGGAAGTGTTTAGTTGTACTATTTACTGTTCACTGAAAATGATGCAACGCTAAGGCGTGGGCATCGTATACGTTTTACCGGATACTAGTGCCAAACCGGAAAACCGGTAGAAAATGATCTAAACCCACATCCGGGGAAGAAAAATAAGAATATATTGCAATCTCGAAAGACCAAAGGCTCCAACTTAACCATTCTAAAGTACATCTAGAGTACTTGGTCCATCAGAAGCATCTCCCTAAAAATATTATTTTTTTAATGTAACCATTAGAGATGCGCGGTTTGCGGACACAACCGCGGAGTCCGCGGATTATCCGCGGGTCGGGCGGTTGAAATAAAAAAATAAAAAAAAAGATTTTATCCGCAGGTCGGGTCGGGCGGTTGAAATTAAAAAAAATTAGATTTTAGATAGATTCAGGCGGGTGGCAGTTAAACCAATTCGGAAATATATATACATAGTTAAATGTTGTTACCCACATATGAAAAACGAGCAGCTGGCACCTGCAGCATATGCCACAACAGAAGAAGAAAAAAAAAAGAGATGGACACTTTTACGGAGCGGAGAAGGGACGCCTCGCCGGGGTCCGGGATCGAGGCCCCTTCCCCCGAGAGGGCCCCACCGTGAGCCGTAGCTGAGGTGATCCGCGAGAAGGGCCCTACGCACGTCCAGGGTCACCACCGCGCCCACCGCACCGACACCCCGCCTCGTCCGCCTTCGCCGCGGCCGGCGTCACGCGCAGCAGGTAAGCAGCTTACCTGCCCGCCACCCCCGTGGCCCGGGGGCTCGTAACAGGGGTCACTCCGCGCGCTCCGCCCGCGCAGCTTACCTGCCCGCCAGCCCCGTTGCCGGGGGCACGTAACAGGGGTCACTCCGCGCGCAGTGCGCTCACGAAAGGGGTGGGGCTCACCCTGGTGTGTCGAGTGGGCCACTTTTGGTAAGCAGAACTGGCGCTGCGGGATGAACCGAACGCCGGGTTAAGGCGCCCGATGCCGACGCTCATCAGACCCCAGAAAAGGTGTTGGTTGATATAGACAGCAGGACGGTGGCCATGGAAGTCGGAACCTGCTAAGGAGTGTGTAACAACCCACCTGCCGAATCAAATAGCCCCCTGAAAATGGATGGCGCTGGAGCGTCGGGCCCTTACCCGGCCGTCGCCGGCAGCGAGAGCCGCGAGGGCTAGGCCGCGACGAGTAGGATGGCCGCCGCGGTGCGCGCTGAAGCCTCGGGCGCGAGCCCGGGTGGAGCCGCCGCGGGTGCGAGGGACATCGCACCTCCACGCGCTTGGAGGTGCGCTCAGCGCGGCTCCCAGATGATTGCGCACTGGTGTGCGTCTGGGCCGTGACGCATTGAATGTCTCTGCTGAATTGGATCAGTCTCCTTTCTTTAACAGGCAAAAGCTTTATAACCTCACTAATGCCTTGCATCGTCTATATTAGATATATAACAACAGGCGGGTGCGGTTTTAATTAAATGTTAGTTCGGGTGGATGCGGATGGTTGACGACTTTTGTGATGCGGTTGCGGATTAAATAATTGCCTATCCGCGCATCTCTAGTAACCATCTCTATACAAACAATACACCAAAGGCTGTTTCTAAATACAGAATGATTGTCCTTTATCAATCAAAACGTCTCTTAAAAATATTTTTTAACATAACTATCTCTAAATGAGGAATAGTTTGCAATTCCGCAAGACTAAAGGCTCCAATCTAATAATTTCCAAGTACAGAATGGTTGGCTTTGGCCATTAAAAAAAACATCTCCCAAACAAGATTTTTTTTATAATATAACCGTCCTTATGTGAAAAAAAATTGTGATTTCAAAAGACCGAAGCTCCAACTTTACCATTCTAAAGTACTTAGTCCATTAAAAATATCTCTCTAACGAGATCTTTTTAACGTAACCATCGCTAAACGAAGAACAGTTCGCAATTCTGCAAGGCTTTTAACTTAACTATTTTAAAATACTGAATTATTGGCCTTGGTCAATCAAATCGACGTCCCACTGGGGTGAGTTTTTCCTTGCCCTTATGTGGGCTTTGTACCGAGGATGTTGTTGTGGCTTGTGCAGCCCTTTGAGACACTTGTGATTTAGGGATATATAAATAAACATTGATTGATTGATTGAAAATTAACTATTTTGAAATACAGAACTATTGGCCTTGGTTAATCAAAAACATCTCCCAAACAAGATTGTTTTAATGTAATCGTCGTTATATGAAGAAAAATAGCTATTTCAAAAGACCAAAGCTCCAACTTAATCATTCTAAAGTACTTGGTCCATCAAAAACATCTCTCTAAAAATATTTTTTTAACGTAACCATCCCTAAACGAAGAATAGTTCACAATTCCGCAAGACCAAAGGCTTTTAGCTTAACTATTTTGAAATACAGAATGAATGGCTTTGGTCAATCAAAAACATCTCCCAAACCAGATTTTTTTTAATAAAACCGAGGTTATATGACGAAAAATAGCCATTTCAAAAGACAAAAGCTCCAACTTAACCATTCCAAAGTACTTGGTCCATCAAAAACATCTCTCTAACAAGATTTTTTTTTTAACATAACCATTCCTAAACGAAGAACAGTTCACAATTCCGCAAGACTTTTAACTTAACTATTTTGAAATACTGAATTATTGGCCTTGGTTAATCAAAATTAACTATTTTAAAATACAGAATGATTGGCCTTGGTCAATCAAAAACATCTCCCAAACAAGATTTTTTTAATGTAACCGTCGTTATATGAAGAAAAATAGCGATTTAAAAAGACCAACGCTCCAACTTAACCATTCCAAAATAAATCTAAAGTACTTGGTCCATTGATTGATTGATTGAAACATCTCTCTAAAAACATTTTTTTACGTAACCATCCCTAAACGAAGAATAGTTCACAATTCCGCAAGACCAAAGGCTTTTAACTTAATTATTTTTGAAATACAGAATTTTTGGCCTTGGTCAATCAAAAACATCTCCCAAACAAGATTTTTTTAATGTAACCGTCGTTATATGAAGAAAAATAGCGATTTAAAAAGACCAACGCTCCAACTTAACCATTCCAAAATAAATCTAAAGTACTTGGTCCATTGATTGATTGATTGAAACATCTCTCTAAAAACATTTTTTTACGTAACCATCCCTAAACGAAGAATAGTTTACAATTCCGCAAGACCAAAGGCTTTTAACTTAATTATTTTGAAATACAGAATGATTGGCCTTGGTCAATCAAAAACATCTCCCAAACAAGATTTTTTTTTATAATATAACCGTCCTTATGTGAAGAAAAATTTATTTCAAAAGACCGAAGCTCCAACTTTACCATTCTAAATACATCTAAAGTACTTGGTCCATCAAAAACATCTCTCTAGCGAGATCTTTTTAACGTAACCATCGCTAAACGAAGAACAGTTCGCAATTCTGCAAGGCTTTTAACTTAACTATTTTAAAATACTGAATTATTGGCCTTGGTCAATCAAATCGACGTCCCACTGGGGTGAGTTTTTCCTTGCCCTTATGTGGGCTTTGTACCGAGGATGTCGTTGTGGCTTGTGCAGCCCTTTGAGACACTTGTGATTTAGGGATATATAAATAAACATTGATTGATTGATTGAAAATTAACTATTTTGAAATACAGAACTATTGGCCTTGGTCAATCAAAAACATCTCCCAAACAAGATTGTTTTAATGTAATCGTCGTTATATGAAGAAAAATAGCTATTTCAAAAGACCAAAGCTCCAACTTAATCATTCTAAAGTACTTGGTCCATCAAAAACATCTCTCTAAAAATATTTTTTTAACGTAACCATCCCTAAACGAAGAATAGTTCACAATTCCGCAAGACCAAAGGCTTTTAGCTTAACTATTTTGAAATACAGAATGAATGGCTTTGGTCAATCAAAAACATCTCCCAAACCAGATTTTTTTTAATAATATAACCGTCCTTATGTGAAGAAAAATTTATTTCAAAAGACCGAAGCTCCAACTTTACCATTCTAAATACATCTAAAGTACTTGGTCCATCAAAAACATCTCTCTAGCGAGATCTTTTTAACGTAACCATCGCTAAACGAAGAACAGTTCGCAATTCTGCAAGGCTTTTAACTTAACTATTTTAAAATACTGAATTATTGGCCTTGGTCAATCAAATCGACGTCCCACTGGGGTGAGTTTTTCCTTGCCCTTATGTGGGCTTTGTACCGAGGATGTCGTTGTGGCTTGTGCAGCCCTTTGAGACACTTGTGATTTAGGGATATATAAATAAACATTGATTGATTGATTGAAAATTAACTATTTTGAAATACAGAACTATTGGCCTTGGTCAATCAAAAACATCTCCCAAACAAGATTGTTTTAATGTAATCGTCGTTATATGAAGAAAAATAGCTATTTCAAAAGACCAAAGCTCCAACTTAATCATTCTAAAGTACTTGGTCCATCAAAAACATCTCTCTAAAAATATTTTTTTAACGTAACCATCCCTAAACGAAGAATAGTTCACAATTCCGCAAGACCAAAGGCTTTTAGCTTAACTATTTTGAAATACAGAATGAATGGCTTTGGTCAATCAAAAACATCTCCCAAACCAGATTTTTTTTAATAATATAACCGTCCTTATGTGAAGAAAAATTTATTTCAAAAGACCGAAGCTCCAACTTTACCATTCTAAATACATCTAAAGTACTTGGTCCATCAAAAACATCTCTCTAGCGAGATCTTTTTAACGTAACCATCGCTAAACGAAGAACAGTTCGCAATTCTGCAAGGCTTTTAACTTAACTATTTTAAAATACTGAATTATTGGCCTTGGTCAATCAAATCGACGTCCCACTGGGGTGAGTTTTTCCTTGCCCTTATGTGGGCTTTGTACCGAGGATGTCGTTGTGGCTTGTGCAGCCCTTTGAGACACTTGTGATTTAGGGCTATATAAATAAACATTGATTGATTGATTGAAAATTAACTATTTTGAAATACAGAACTATTGGCCTTGGTTAATCAAAAACATCTCCCAAACAAGATTGTTTTAATGTAATCGTCGTTATATGAAGAAAAATAGCTATTTCAAAAGACCAAAGCTCCAACTTAACCATTCCAAAGTACTTGGTCCATCAAAAACATCTCTCTAACAAGATTTTTTTTAACATAACCATCCCTGAACGAAGAACAGTTCACAATTCCGCAAGGTTTTTAACTTAACTATTTTGAAATACTGAATTATTGGCCTTGGTCAATCAAAATTAACTATTTTGAAATACAGAATGATTGGCCTTGGTCAATATAACGACGGTTTTTAATGTAACCGTCGTTATATGAAGAAAAATAGCGATTTAAAAAGACCAACGCTCCAACTTAACCATTCCAAAATAAATCTAAAGTACTTGGTCCATCAAAAACATTTATCTAAAAACATTTTTTTACGTAGCCATCCCTAAACGAAGAATAGTTCACAATTCCGCAAGACCAAAGACTTTTAACTTAATTGCTTTGAAATACAGAATGATTGGCCTTGGTCGATCAAAAACATCTCCCAAACAAGATCTTTTTAATGTAATCGTCGTTATATGAAGAAAAATAGCTATTTCAAAAGACCAAAGCTCCAACTTAACCATTCTAAAGTACTTGGTCCATCAAAAACATCTCTCTAACAAGATTTTTTTAACATAACCATCCCTAAACGAAGAACAGTTCACAATTCCGCAAGGTTTTTAACTGAACTATTTTGAAATACTGAACTATTGGCCTTGGTCAATCAAAATTAACTATTTTGAAATACAGAATGATTGGCCTTGGTCAATCAAAAACATCTCCCAAACAAGATTTTTTTAATGTAACCGTCGTTATATAAAGAAAAATATCGATTTAAAAAGACCAACGCTCCAACTTAACCATTCCAAAATAAATCTAAAGTACTTTGTCCATCAAAAACATCTCTCTAAAAACATTTTTTTTACGTAACCATCCCTAAACGAAGAATAGTTCACAATTCCGCAAGACCAAAGGCTTTTAACTTAATTATTTTGAAATACAGAATTTTTGGCCTTGGTCAATCAAAAACATCTCCCAAACAAGATTTTTTTAATGTAACCGTCGTTATATGAAGAAAAATAGCGATATAAAAAGACCAAAGCTCCAACTTAACCATTGTAAAGTACTTGGTCCATCAAAAACATCTCTCTAAAAAAATGTTTGTAATGTAACCATCCCTAAACGAAGAACAGTTCACAATTCTGCAAGGTTTTTAACTTAACTATTTTGAAATACAGAATGATTGGCCTTGGTCAATCAAAATTAACTATTTTGAAATACAGAATTTTTGGCCTTGGTCAATCAAAAACATCTCCCAAACAAGATTTTTTTAATGTGACCGTCGTTATATGAAGCAAAATAGTGATTTAAAAAGACCAACGCTCCAACTTAACCATTCCAAAATAAATCTAAAGTACTTGGTCCATCAAAAACATTTATCTAAAAACATTTTTTTACGTAGCCATCCCTAAACGAAGAATAGTTCACAATTCCGCAAGACCAAAGACTTTTAACTTAATTGTTTTGAAATACAGAATGATTGGCCTTGGTCGATCAAAAACATCTCCCAAACAAGATCTTTTTAATGTAATCGTCGTTATATGAAGAAAAATAGCTATTTCAAAAGACCAAAGCTCCAACTTAACCATTCTAAAGTACTTGGTCCATCAAAAACATCTCTCTAACAAGATTTTTTTAACATAACCATCCCTAAACGAAGAACAGTTCACAATTCCGCAAGGTTTTTAACTTAACTATTTTGAAATACTGAACTATTGGCCTTGGTCAATCAAAATTAACTATTTTGAAATACAGAATGATTGGCCTTGGTCAATCAAAAACATCTCCCAAACAAGATTTTTTTAATGTAACCGTCGTTATATAAAGAAAAATATCGATTTAAAAAGACCAACGCTCCAACTTAACCATTCCAAAATAAATCTAAAGTACTTTGTCCATCAAAAACATCTCTCTAAAAACATTTTTTTTACGTAACCATCCCTAAACGAAGAATAGTTCACAATTCCGCAAGACCAAAGGCTTTTAACTTAATTATTTTGAAATACAGAATTTTTGGCCTTGGTCAATCAAAAACATCTCCCAAACAAGATTTTTTTAATGTAACCGTCGTTATATGAAGAAAAATAGCGATATAAAAAGACCAAAGCTCCAACTTAACCATTGTAAAGTACTTGGTCCATCAAAAACATCTCTCTAAAAAATTTTTTGTAATGTAACCATCCCTAAACGAAGAACAGTTCACAATTCTGCAAGGTTTTTAACTTAACTATTTTGAAATACAGAATGATTGGCCTTGGTCAATCAAAAACATCTCCCAAACAAGATTTTTTTAATGTGACCGTCGTTATATGAAGCAAAATAGTGATTTAAAAAGACCAACGCTCCAACTTAACCATTCCAAAATAAATCTAAAGTACTTGGTCCATCAAAAACATCTCTCTAAAAACATTTTTTTTACGTAACCATTCCTAAACGAAGAATAGTTCAACAATTCCGCAAGACCAAAGGCTTTTAACTTAATTATTTTGAAATACAGAATGATTGGCCTTGGTCAATCAAAAACATCTCCCAAACAAGATTTGTATTAATGTAACCATCCTTAATCATTCTAAAGTATGTCAGTGTTGGCCTTTGTCAAATAAGAACATCTCTCGAACAACATAACGTAACCATCCCTAAATGAGGAATAGTCCGCAATCGTAAGAGACCAAAGGCTCCAACTTAACCATTTTGAAGTACAGCATGATTGGACTTGATCAATCAAAAACATCTCCCACTCTAAATGAAGAATAGTTTGCAATTCCGAAAGACCAAAGGCTCTTAACCTAACCACTCTAAAGTACAGCATGGTTGGCCTAGGTCCCAGTTAGCAAAGAGCTTTTTTAATGGCAAGAAGGGTTGAGGTGCTGATCCCAATCTGCTATCTAACACAAATCTAGACCAGGCTTTTCATACACTAGAAAAAGAGAGAAAGGGGCCTTTAAAGGGAGCAGAAGGTGCTTGCTCGGTCTACATTGTCTTGCATTCACCTCTCAAAGCGTGATGGATGGACGTTCCATCCTCGCCGGGGCCAATGAGGAGCGTGCAAGCGTACGTAGCCTCTTCCTGACTCTGAAAAGAAGTAGGTGGTTTAGCCATTAGGACCCAACTGGGTGCACACCCTTTTTATTATATGCAAGAAACAGGCTGGTGAATTTTTATGTGATATTTGTGAGCCCGCTGGGACCGACGAGCCGACAACAGATTTGCCTTTTCTTCTGGCGCCCTCACAAAAGCCCGGGAGTTCTGCTCCATTTGACCCCGTGGAAAGCATATGTCCTTCCAGCCCGCTTGTATTCTCGGCCCAAGATGGAGTGCCTTTGGGGCCACAGAAAGCATCCCTGCCCACTTGACTGTGTTACAATGCCTTCAAACAAAATCACTTGTCAGGACTCTTCCCTTTTTGGGAGTGTCTCTATCTACACCCCCGCCAACGTCCCCCAGCCGGCCCCTTTTCACTTCAAACATGTTACTCTGATGTTGCAGACACATTTTTCTAATGTTTTACACTCCATATAATCTGCTGTGTGTGCTGAAACCTATTTGACTGCTTGACGTAATTGATGGGCCCGACACATTGCATTGCACGGCACAAAGGACGCCTTTATGTCACCACGGCGATGGCCAGAACACATATACAAACGACTTGCATATAGACACAAATGTTTTATTTATTCTAGAAACGCTTTTAAAACATTCTAACGGCTGAAGCACAAGCTCATTTAAGATGCACAAAATAACAATAGTAGTGTTTCCAAAAAAAAAAGTCAGAACAAGGCACGCTAATATACAACAATGAACTAAAAATGATAGTGTAGTAGTACATATCTTTTGAGA
This sequence comes from Nerophis lumbriciformis, assembly GCF_033978685.3. Classification (NCBI taxonomy): domain Eukaryota; kingdom Metazoa; phylum Chordata; class Actinopteri; order Syngnathiformes; family Syngnathidae; genus Nerophis; species Nerophis lumbriciformis. The sequence goes on along the minus strand of NC_084553.2, from coordinate 53,011,996 downwards.
TAAGAGCTTTCTTTCGGGTAATTGTTATGCTTTTAGTTGCTAACAAAAACATGAGTGGAATCATCCTAGCCCAGGGGTCCCCAAACTTTTTGACTCTGGTGCCGCATTGGGTTAAAACAATTTGCTCAGGGGCTGGGCTGTATAAATAAATAAATACATAAATAAATATATATATATATATATATATATATATATATATTAGAGATGCGCGGTTTGCGGACACAACCGCGGAGTCCGCGGATTATCCGCGGATCGGGCGGATGAAATTAAAAACAATAAGATTTTATCCGCTTGCGGGTCGGGTCGGGCGGATTAATTAGATATTTTTTTTATTTTTTTATTTTTTTTGCGGGTGGCAGTTAAACCAATTCGGAAATATATATACATAGTTAAATGTTGTTACCCACATACGAAAAACGAGCAGGCACCTGCTGCATATGCCACAACAGAAGAAGAAAAAAGAAAAGAGATGGACACTTTTACGGAGCGGAGAAGGGACGCCTCGCCGGGGTCCGGGACCGAGGCCCCTTCCCCCGAGAGGGCCCCACCGGGAGCCGTAGCTGAGGCGATCCGTGAGAAGGGCCCGACGCACGTCCAGGGTCACTACCGCGCCCACCGTCCGCTTTCGCAGTGCGCTCACGAAAGGGGTCGGGCTCACCCTGGTTGATATAGAGAGCAGGACGGTGGCCATGGAATTTCATTTAAGGTTTGTGATAAACCATCAAACTCATTCGTTAAAAGGACTCTATAGTAATATAAAGCAAATTTTTCTGGACATTATCATGCAAGAAAAGTTTATTTTTGGGATCGCGATCACCGCGTAATGATTTTTAAAGGTTGCATTACATTATTAACTGTCCCATGTGATCAGCCAGTGCGATTGGAAGTCCATGCTCAATTATTGCCTCCGTAAATAAAACTTCGGCATTTATCACATCCAAAGAATCTGTTTGGGTGACGAAAAACGTTGAAAGTTTTCCACTTGTATCTATTAGACTTGTGTTTTTTTGTCCCAACGTGGTCTTTTACATCGCTAATTCCTCCGTGTCCGATCGAAAAATCTTGTCTGCACAAGGTGCAATTCGCGTAGTTTTCACCCTTTTTTTTTTTTTTTTTAATTAATATTAGATATATAACAACGGGCGGATGGCGGGCGGGTGGAGTTCTGATCAAACGTTACATCGGGTGGATGGCGGATGGTTGACGACTTTCTGACGCGGTTGCGGATGAAATAAATTGCCTATCCGCGCATCTCTAATATATATATATATATATATATATATACATATATATATATATTAGAGATGTCCGATAATATCGGACTGCCGATATTGTCGGCCGATAAATGCTTTAAAATGTAATATCGGAAATTATCGGTATCGGTTTCAGAATTATCGGTATCGGTTTCATAAAGTAAAATTCATGACTTTTTTTAAAACGCCGCTGTGTACACGGACGTAGGGAGAAGTACAGAGCGCCAATAAACCTTAAAGGCACTGCCTTTGCGTGCTGGCCCAGTCACATAATATCTACGGCTTTTCACACACACAAGTGAATGCAAGGCGTACTTGGTCAACAGCCAAACCGGTCACACTGAGGGTGGCCGTATACACAACTTTAACACTGTTACAAACATGCGCCACACTGTGAACCCACACCAAACAAGAATGACAAACACATTTCGGGAGAACATCCGCACCGTAACACAACATAAACACGACAGAACAAATACCCAGAACCCCTTGCAGCACTAACTCTTCCGGGACGCTACAATATACACCCCCCGCTACAGGCTCGTGACCTGAATTTTTGTTTGTATCCTAAAAAAAGTCCAACGCCCTACTCTATAATTTATTTAAAACTGACGTGTTTTAGGGCGGAATAACTTTAATTCAGTGGTGACGCACAACCAGTCTCGATCCAAAACCTGTAGGTTAGCAGCCAGCGTGTTAATCTTTATGGTCAATTACCCTTCATTTTGGACGGTAGCTGCAAGTCCATTTGGTGCGTTTGTGAGCCTTTGTGGTCGGTAGGCATACAGTTTATTTTAATATAAGGCCACTACCATTCAATTTTAAAAGTGCTCTGGGTTCACTGAAGTCCTGCTCTCAGGCCACTAAGTCATTTGATGGGGTGTTAACAGTCCGACAGACACTAATTCTGATTTATAGTGTGTAAACCCTCATTTCTTCTATCTTTAGGGAATTTTTCCTGACCTGTGGTTGCTCTTCTGCTAAGAAGGCTCACTGTAAAGTCAATTTTGATCATTCCATGCTGAGCGATAGGCTTGCTGCTTCTGACCCACTTTAGTAGACATGTTTGTTGGTGTTAAAACCAGTTCTGGTCGGAAGTGTTAGTTAAGCTGCTCTCCTGACTGCATCACTTCAGGTCCACTCAGTTCTTGTTTATAATACTCGTAGTACTCTTGTTTATTTCAAATTTTTTTTTTTTTATTCACAATACCATATAACAAATACAATAGTAGTAAAATATCATCATTTAAAGATGTTGGTACGTGAAAGGGTCCCCCAAATAAGCTAGAAGAAGCTTTTGACAGGGGGTCCAGAGGATAGAATATACAGGAAATGATGGAATATACATGGAATGATGGAACATGGTAGCAAGTACAACAACAAAAAACAACGCTATATGATTAACACAAGATAATAGTACTAAAGCAAGCATACACATACATACATACATTCATTCAACCATGCAAAACCCAACAGTAGTCTACCCTACATGAGGCATTAAATATAGGTGGTTAATAGATACGTTTTTAGTTTATTTTTGAAGTTGGAGAATGGATACAGCATCTTGAGGTTCTCATTAAGCCGGTTCCAAATCTTTGGTCCCCTGCATACAACACTTCGAGCGGTACAATCCAGTAAACGATGTTTCCCTGATATCAAATCTAAGTTACGAGTGTTGTGGGCATGCTGGGGATGGTAGATAGGAACCAAGCTACAGAGCCTTAAATTCAGCCTGTAAATGACTTGATAGGTTAAACAAGCATTTTGATAAATATTGAACTCTGTCAGTCTTAAGAGATGATAATTATGGAATAGATGTCGAGTGGGGGCATTAAACTTGGACCATGACAGGGCCCGTATAATTTTCTTTTGCATAGATTCTAATTTGTGGAGGTAGGTAGGGAAGGTGTTACACCAGATGACATTACAGTAGTTTAGATGTGGTTCAAAGAGAGTGTTATATAGTGTGAGTAGAGCATAAAGAGGAAGATAATGACGAAGGTGAAAGAACAGGCCAACATATTTGGATAATTTGTTTAACAGATGGCTAATGTGACATTTGAAATTGAGGTATTCGTCAATGATGACCCCCAGGAATTTTGTGGAGTACACTCTCTGTATTTCCTGCCCATTGATGTTGATATGGCAGTGCTCAGTATTTGTCCGGTTTTTATTAGAACGAAATAGAATAAAATTTGTTTTATTTACATTAAGTGAGAGCTTATTGCATTTGAACCAGGAATCTACTTTCACAAGCTCTGAATTGACAGTTACTTGTAGATCGTGTAGGCTCCTGTGTGAGGTAAACAAATTTGTATCGTCAGCAAAAATTATTTTATGAAAAGTTTCGGAGGAGTTTACAAAATCATTTATGTATAGGATAAAAAGGAGAGGCCCCAAGATGGATCCCTGGGGAACCCCATAATTTATGGTCATACAGGGTGAATTGTGATCATTGACGCATACACATTGCTGCCTTCCGTATAGGTAAGAGCGGAACCAATCGAGAGGTACCCCTCTGACACCATAGTGATATAGTTTATACAATAAGATCTCAAAGTCTATTGTGTCAAAGGCTGTGTTTATGCCGATCTTTGGTTTGAGTTGTGGTCCCTGTTGCCCCCTGGTTCACCCAAGGGTTTGGCCTGGGTCAAGGGGGACTTGTGTGGTCAGCACGTGGACAGCTACTGCCATCAGGGAGTAAATAGAGAGAAAGATGGGTGTGATTTTGGACGACACTGGATGAAAGATAAATGGCTGTCTATAGTCCTTGTTGACGGATGCCAGTCTTGACCAACAAACTAATGGCGGTCCGCTCAAATGTGCCTCAAGAACAGCCTGAGGGTCATTGTGCAGGGTCTCCCTCAACACCTCGAAAGACCAGATACACACACACACACACACACACACACAACCAGAACAGTAACCCAAATCATTTGGAATCGAAGGGGTTAGCAGAAGTACAGTCAGGGACGTTTGTGGTCAAGTTTTAAGCAAACCTTGTTATATCAAACGCAACATGTTTAAAAATAGCAGTCATACTGGAAGTCAATGGGGCAGAAAGATGTCTTAAGAGATAGTGTGTCTACTTAATGGTTATATACTATCCTAGCAACGTTGAAATCAAAAACGCAATGCAATTTTATAAAAAAACAAAAAGCAAACTGAACAATCATATCACATTAGGAACTCATGTAATGCCCATTTTGGGCCCGAGGGGTGACTATAAGGCGCACTTAAAATCATTTTTTTCCTCAAAACTCGACAGTACAGAGTAATTCTGGTTTTGCTTACCGACCTCGAAGCAGTTTTATTTGGTACATGGTATAATAAGTGTGACCAGTAGATGGCAGTCAAACATAAGAGATCTGTGTCGACTCCAATATGATGGCAATATGACTCAAGTAAACAGCACCAACATTTTATATGTTCCATTGAAAATATAGAACATTACACACAGCGCTCAAAAATCTATCAAAATGCTTTAGTACGACTTTGGTAAGCTATGAAGCCGCACCGCTTGATGGATTGTACTGTGTTTCAACATACGAGTATTATTATGGTGTGTGTACCGTATTTTTCGGAGTATAAGTCGCTCCGGAGTATAAGTCGCATCGGTCGAAAATGCATAATAAAGAAGGAAAAAAAATAAAATTAAAATAAAGAATAGTGAACAACAGGCTGAATAAGTGTACGTTATATGAGGCATAAATAACCAACTGAGAACGTGCCTGGTATGTTAACGTAACATATTATGATAAGAGTCATTCAAATAACTATAACATATAGAACATGCTATACGTTTACCAAACAATCTGTCACTCCTAATCGCTAAATCCCATGAAATCGTATACGGCTAGTCCCTTACGTGAATGAGCTAAATAATATTATTTGATATTTTACGGTAATGTGTTAATAATTTCACACACAAGTCGCTCCTGAGTATAAGTCGCACCCCTGGCCAAACTATGAAAAAAACTGCGACTTATAGTCTGAAAAATACGGTTTAAGGTAAAACATATTATCTGGCGTTTTGTTTCGCAATATTATGCAAAAGCCACTTTTCTTACTTTCTGGTGCCTGCTGATCTGTATTTGGGATCTGCATAAATCCTGAAAAATTGCGCAGGTCCGCCTTTTGTAGTCCGTGCTTCTTCTTGTTATGGGACATTCATCCTTCACGGTTGCCATTTCTAATATAAAGTAGTGTAAAATTCTTACTTATAATCTGTCAGTAAACTCGCCATGAAAGTGCTAAAACATACCGGTGTAGTGAGTTGACATTAATCACCCAAGGAACTTTAGTTATTAAAGAGTTCACGGGCCTTGTTGTTGTTTCCGAATGAGGAAATGCTGCTACGTTATTGATTGAAGTAAAGTCTGAATGTCATTAAAACAGTTAGCTCCATCTTTTGACACTTCTTTCACTCCCGTCCTTGCACGCTACACCGCTACAACAAAGTTGACGGGGAGAAGACGCTGCCGAAAGTGAGCCATGTAAATAAGACCGCCCACTAAACGGAGCATCCGGAACAGACTGTCAGAAAGCGGCTTGAAGATGATCCGTAAAACATAATCTACGCAAGATTTTGACCAAAGAACCACCATTACATGTTATGTAGATCAGTGTTTTTCAACCACTGTGCCGTGACACACTAGTATGCCGTGAGATAGTCTGGTGTGTCGTGGGAGATGATCTAATTTCACCTATTTGGGTTAAAAATATTTTTTGCAAACCAGTAATTATAGTCTGCAAATGATGTGTTGTTGTTGAGTGTCGGTGCTGTCTAGAGC